>NW_027069690.1:2200-68690 GCF_002906115.3 Quercus suber | reverse complement strand
GTACGGTATTAACCACCTTGGGTGCATTTAGCTCAGTGATGATAGAGGTTCTGTGGTGCTTGGTTTGGTGGTGTACATAAAAGGAGTGGCTATGATGGTGATTGTTAGGCAGCGATTATGTAGTGGTTTGGTTTAGCAATTTTGGTTTGAGTCTGAGTGAGTGTGATGGTGGATCGATTACAACTTAATCGAAGTTGAGAGATCCATTTTCAGAGCAAGTAAAGAACTGTGTTCTTTGAATTTGATTGTGTGGGTTTTAAGTGAGGGTCCAATAGATGAGATTGTGAAGATGTTGGTTCTTTGAACTTGATTGGGTTGTATATATTTTTTTTTGAGAGAATTTCAACTTATAGCGTTTGCTCCTGATAATAACACTTTATCAACAAACTAAGACACTAATCAGTTTTTGGTGTAGGTAGGGATTGAACCTCCAGATCTCTTATTCAATTTTTAGAGATTTTATTAGTTGAACTAATTAAAACCCACAGATTGGGTTTGTATATAGTTGGTGCATGTTTTTCAGATTGGGTTTGTATATGGTTGGTGCATGTTTTTTTAGGTTCCTTGTAGATCTTTGATCGACGATGTGAGTGTCAAAATTAGTCCATGGATTTTTTTTTTTTTTTTTTTTTGGGGTTTCTTGTACATATAATTTAGGTTTGAGTTTGATTTGGATTTGTAGTGGGTATAATTTTTAATGGGTGTTTAAAAGAAAATTTAGAAAATTTTAATAATGAAAATGATTTCTTTTAATACTTAACAGTAGCTTTATTAACGATATTTGGAGTGTGCTATTAATAACGATTTTGAACTTTTTTTTGGTAAAATGTAAAACTGATTTTCTAAATTTCTTCAAATTTCATTTCAGTCTTTTAACTTTAATTTTGTTCATTTCAGTTCTCTAACTTTCAAATTTATTTAATTAAGGTTTTTCCATCAACTTTTATTGTTGTGGTTAATTTTTCAATTTTATAAATTTTTCTTAAAATTTTTTAAATTAAAAAAATTCAAAAAATGATTGAAAAATATTTTCAAGAATTTTTTTTTTCAAAAATTTTTAACAAAAGTTAATGAAAATTCCTTAATTGAATAAATCTGAAACTTAGAGGATTGAAATGAACGAAATCAAAGTTAAAGGACTGAAATATCTGAAGAAAGTTAGAGGGTCAGTTTTGCATTTTAGCCTTTTTATTTTATTTTATTTTATTTTTTTTGTGCGGAGAAAATAAAGCATTAGAAATTAAATGACCAAAAATAACAAACATAAAATTTAAGGGACAAAAGTGATAATTGACCAAATTTTAAGGATTTAAATTTAAATTTTGCTAAAAAGAGTAAAATTTATTGTTTTTTTTTTTTTTTGGGTAAAATACGGAGGAGTTATAATATTAATCAAAAGCTACAGAAGCCCGAATAGAACGGGTTACAACATTAGAATCATAGTTCAAAGCCTCCATAACAACAAAAGGAGGATTTGCATAAGAAACAAAAGATTCATCTTGGCAACGCCCAAGGTTTGCAAGCAGGTCAGCAACTCTATTGGTCTCCCTGTAACAGTGCTGCATGCGATATTCCAGGAAAGCTTGGAGCATGCTCCTGCATTCATTCACAATAGGTTGGGCTAACCGGTTAGTATTGCTTGGTTTTGAGAAAAGATTGATGACTTCAGATGCATCCACATTAATAATAAGTTTGTCAATGTTAAGGTTTAAAGCCGTATCTATTCCGTCCCTTAAGGCCCACAACTCTGCAAGAAGTACACTAGAAGAGCCAATAAGTCTAGAGAAGCCCTGAACCCAAGCACCATTAGAGTCCCTAAGAAGACCCCCCCCCACCAGCACGACCTGAAGAATGAAGAACTGATGCATCAGTGTTCAGTTTAAACCATCCCACACTCGGCTTAGACCAAGTAGCAGAACGCTGGATTTTCTAGTTATGGGAGCGAAAGCCTTGGACGAGGAAATGGAACTCAGCAGCTTTAGCAATACAAGACTGCACGATATCTAGGCTTTGTTGTTTCCCACGGAATGCCATAGAGTTTCTATTCAGCCAGAGAGTCCATAACCCAAAAATGAAAATGACTTTCCAAGGTATACCAAGGTGTTTAGAAGGAAAACTACAGGTACAATTGAAATGAAGCCATTCCATAAGGGGCAGCCCAAAGGATTGAATGACTTTAGAGTGCAACCCAAGTTTATTCCAGAAGCTAACAGAGCTTTGGCATTCTCTTAAAAGATGAACAATGGACTCAGGATGGTTGTTGCATAACGGGCAAGATTGGTTAATAGTAAAACCTCTTGAACCTAACACTTCTCTGACTGGAATGCTATTGTAGGAACACAGCCAAAGGAAAATGAGGATTTTATGTGGAGCAATAAGCTTCCAAATCCAGTTAGCAGAAAAAGTGTGGGGGTTCAAAACATTTAACCCTTTAGCCAACATATAGGCAGATTTGAGAGAAAAATTACCATCTTTCGACGGAGCCCAAGCAATTAAGTCTTCACTAGGAAGGGAGGTGTTAATAGGGATTGCGTTAATGGCAACCAAGAGGGGTTGGGGAAGAATGAAAGAGAGGTTTTCCCATGACCAAGTCCCATTGCTATCAAGAAAGTGAGCAACCAACCTCTGATCTTCCTGAAAGTTAAGGGGGCCAGATATGACAGACCTGAGAGTACCAAAAGAGGTCCAAGCATCATTCCAAAACGAGGTGGAGTTGCCCGAAGAAATCACTTTCCTCAGACCTGAGTCAAGAGTGGGCCTAGCGGCCTTACAAGCTGCCCAAGTTCTAGAACAAGTACCTTTAGAGAGCCATGGAGAGCAGCTGGAGCGGCTAGACATGTATTTTCCTCTCAACACTTTTGCCCAAGGCATGTTTTCCCCAGTGGAGAGTTTCCAGACCAGTTTAGCAAGCAGTGCAAGGTTTCTAGGTCGAGCGGCATGAATACCAAGCCCCCCATTGATCAGTAGGCAATGTGACAGTGTTCCAGTTACGTAGGTGTTAGTTACTTTGATTAACTGTTTTTTCTCTTTTCTATGTCTATTTTGGCAAAAAAAAAAATTCTCTAAATTATTTATACATACACACGTACATACATACATACATACATATATATATATATATATAATTTAAGAAAACTCGATTTGTTTTTGTATTTGTCTCTTTAAAATATCGTATTTTTTTTAAATCGTATAATAGTCCAACATAATTTTCTATTTTAATAAGGATTTGATCTTATTCATGTTTCTACCATGTATTTTTTTGCAAATTTTAGGTACTTTCCACAAAGTTTTATTGCTTACATAAATTTTATGAAAGAGAATAAATTATTATATAAAGAATACAAGATTCTATTAGTATTTGCGATTCTACTTTTGAAAGATAACAATAATATTCTTTTTTTTTTTTTTTAACTCTAGCTTCTTTATTATCAATATTATTATTGTTTTAAATCTTCACTATTGTGTTCTTTTTATGGGTTTTGAAGCTTAAAAAAGGCATTGAAAAAATAGGAAAGATTTTCTACCATGAAATCCATATGGCATAATAAGCATACAATAAAAAAGTAAGAACAATCTTACAAAGCTTCCTTTTCTCAAGAATTACACTTCCACAAGTCAATTAACCGTCAACCCTTCTTTTTCAAGGAGATAACCAAATTAAAGTACACACATTTCTTCTTCTCCATGTGATCAAGCACAACCTCTTTAAACCTACGGAACAAGTCCTCCATGGATGCTTCCCCAAAATGGTTTGCCAAAATGGGCTCACCCACGGCCCTAATGTCACTGGCAAGTATGGCTTCCCTTGCTTGCTTATCAAGACCCTTGTTAGCCTTCTTTATATAGGTGTCCCAATCCACTTTGAAAGTTTCAAGTTTCTGCAAAGTAAAAGATCCTTCCGCCTCGATTACCTTCTTTACTTCCTCCATCGTAGCTGCATAGTATGGCAAATTGAAGTTGTCCAGTTTTGACTCTTTAATCATGCCCTGTACGTAATTAATTAAGCAAGTTAATTAGCTAGGTTAGGGTATGATTAATTAGTAAGTAGGTCTTCTGTAAGTTGAGATTATTGTTCATTGTGTCCTAGCTAGATAGTTGAAACTTGAATGTAAGTATTTCATACTCTTAGTACACATGCATATTCTCACCAGGTGAGAGCCGGGCAAGCCTATGCAATATTGAGTGGGAGGATGACATCTATTTTAAATGAATTTATTTTCATAATTTAAATTAAATATTATAAATTCAAAGATATATTTTTTGTTATATTATTTAAAATTCTAAATGACTTAGTTAGTATAATATACGTTATTAATGGAAAAAAGCCCTTACAGTATCAAAATAGTTTCCCTAGTTCGTACGAGATTGTTTTTTTTAATTAAACCTAAATTTCTTAAAAAGAAAGAAAAACAAAAAGAAAAATTTCTGATTCACATTGGCACAGGCGCCAACTTTTGAACCTTTGCTAGAAAGCAATTGACCACCAAGCCAACCAAAAAGTAAAGCAATAATGTTTGCTAGTCATTCAGATTTAATCTTATGGTTTAATATTCATTTTTTTAGGTTTTTGGGCATTTTTTTTTTTTTTGTTAAAAGTATTGTAAATAAATATAAAAGTTAGCTGAAGTAGTATAGTAGAATCTATAAATAGTACCAAAAAGTGCAATGAAACTCATAAATAGTAACAAAAATAAATTGAATAGTAATATAAATTGGCAAAAATAAACCTCATTTTTTTTTTTTTAATTTAGTTTCAAGTAACTAATAGAAATATTTGAAAAAGTTTACATACCCTCGTTTGTAAAATTAAAAAAAAAATAAATAAATACCTCCAAGACCATGTCATTGAGTTTTAGACCAACGACTTCCCAAATGGAAAGAGGATCATCGCTTTTGATGCTGCCCATGGTTGTGAGGACCATACAACCACCAGCAACTAATTCTTCCGCTCGAGACTTCAGGAAAAGTGTGAAGTCCCTTTCAAATTGGTCCAAATATGCTTTAAACACAGCAGGAGGGCTTGTCTTTGCAATGCAAATGTTTCCTTTGTTGAGTGCTTCTCCTGTCTGGCTCACTAACCCTTTTGGTACCTGTAAATTTCCTCAGTCACCTATATATAGCTACTAAAAGTCTAAAACATGGACTTAAAAATTCATTACCATTACTTGGATCGATGCTCGAGTGGCTTAGATTAAATATATAAAAGATAGTTTTACATACTGTACCCAGTCAAATGAATAATTATTTATTCTCGGATGGCTAGGAATGTGAAAGATATGTAACAAGTAAAATACGGTCATCTATTAAACTCTCATGACAAGTCTGCAAGGTTGTATTCACATAGTAGCAACCAAGATTCTTCTTTTTTTAATTAATTAATTTATTATTTTTTAATAATAATTAATAAAATATTTTGTTAATTATTATTAAAAAAATAATAATGACAAAGACAAAGGGTTTTAGTAGATTGATTTTAGAATTATGGTTTGATATATTTAAAACCTTAAAAAACAATAAGATTATCTCATTTTCTCTCTCAAGAAAATAGTGCATGAAATTATTACAATATTAATGCATGTGGAGTCCCTATTTGTTTAAACCCTAGCAAAATTAAATGCTATCGAAAGTGTTGAAACCGCATCACCATAAACTGAGAAAGTAAGGGAATTATATGTTAACCTCGGAGAGCCACATAATAGCATAAGAAGAATGAACAAAGTGAAGGGAATTGCAAGGGAAGAGCCTCCCATAGAAAGACCCAGGCACTCCAGCTATGAAGCAATTTCCAAAGGTGTTTCCCTTCTCAGTCTCCAATTTCCTATAGAAGCTCTGCAGTGACCTGAAAATTGTGTTGAAGTCATTGCCGGGGAGATCATTTAGGAATGCTTGCAATGAAGGTAACGGTGAGTTCAACTTCTGGGATGTAGTGCTAAGAATTTCTATGATTTCTGATACAACTAGAAGGGTGTTGGGTCCTAATGAGCATCCCAAATCTGCAATCTTCAAGCACTCGGGGAATAAGGTCTGGTAAAGCTCCTCAATGCTCTCTTCAACTATGGGCTTGACCATAGATGCCACCATTCTCTGAAATGAAAAATATCATGTTCTTAGTTCATTAAAAATGATTGTAAATGATCAAGAATTTTGTCACTCAATTACTTCTATTTAAGTTTTTAACAAAAGATATCCAGCGTTCATAATATTTATATATATAAAAAAAGTGTTAGGCATTGTTTCCTTTTCAAGTAAATAATTTAAATGATATAATATGTTTTTAGATTTATAATATTTAGTATCTTTGTATGCATTCCTAGTTTTTTCATAAGTGAAGGGGTTCATTTGCCAATTAAAGCTTTTTCCATTTATTCAGCTTATTAATTACTTAATTTACTTTACCTTTTTATTTTTATGTATAAATATATTTTTGTCAAATATATTTTTCAAATTCAACAAATCAATAAAAATAATTTTTTAAAAATAAAATTTAATTATAAACAATTTTTAAGTGTGTAGGATCAATGGTTTACACTTTGCACGCATGTGTGTATATATATATGTATGTATGTATGTATATTTTTTCTTACAAGGGTCCACCCAATATGGTGAAGTACTAAAAAGAGAATGAAGTTATGAGTTGTGTTATACAGGTTCTAGAGTTCATAATATTTATATAAAAAAAAGTGTTAGGCATTGTTTCCTTTTCAAGTAAATAATTTAAATGATATAATATGTTTTTGGATTTATAATATTTAGTATCTTTATATGCATTCCTAGTTTTTTCATAAGTGAAGGGGTTCATTTGCCAATAAAAGCTTTTTCCGTTTATTCAGCTTATTAATTACTTAATTTACTTTACCTTTTTATTTTTATGTATAAATATATTTTTTGCTAGTTATGAGGGTGGTGCTGGGTTTTTTTCTCGTATCTTTTTTTTAAATACAATAGGAGTTATTTTAGTGTATTGTATGTTAGAATAGAAGAACAGTAGGAGTTATTGTAGTGCATATTGTTCAATAGTGGGTTAAAATTGCAAAATTAGATTTTTGGTATGCTAAAATAGCTCTTTTTTTAGGACACCAAATGCTAATGCTCTAAGCACTTTAGGCGAAAAGTTTTGCATTTAGCTCACCAGATGTGAATGTTTTTTGTGCACTTTTTGTGAAAAGAAATGATATGCTCATAACATTTTCACAATACTTTCATAATAAATCTTAAGTGACATATTGTCATAGATTGCTAATGGTGGGAAAAAAAGTAATTTTAATTGTATTTTCAAATTAGAAACAATAATAACCTACCACTTATAATTTGTTGTGAAAATGTTGTGGATATGACACTTATTTTCTTATGAATATAATTATCTATTTTGCATTTTATAATAAGTTATGCATACTCCAATAAGATTAAAAAAACAAACCGACAAAAGTCACAAATTAGGGGGAAATAACTGGCTTCGCAAAAATGTTTACGTTCATGGGTATATTTGTAGCTTTCATTTTCACTAAATTAATAATTAAAAACAAAACAATTAGAAATCCAAGTTTAGAACCCCTTTTTACAAGAAGAACCTGTAGAACACAACTCACAATTTCATTCTCTTTTTAGTACTTCACCAAATAGGCCGGATCCTCATAAGAAAAAAAATACATACATACATATATATATAACACACACACACGAAGTGTAAACCATTGATCCTACACACTTAAAAATTGTTTATAATTAAATTTTATTTTAAAAAAATTATTTTTATTAATTTGTTGAATTTGAAAAATATATTTGACAAAAATATATTTATACATAAAAATAAAAAGGTAAAGTAAATTAAGTAATTAATAAGCTGAATAAATGGAAAAAGCTTTAATTGGCAAATGAACCCCTTCACTTATGAAAAAACTAGGAATGCATATAAAGGTACTAAATATTATAAATCCAAAAACATATTATATCATTTAAATTATTTACTTGAAAAGGAAACAATGCCTAACACTTTTTTTTTAATATAAATATTATGAACTCTAGAACCTGTATAACACAACTCATAACTTCATTCTCTTCTTAGTACTTCACCATATTAGCCAGACCCTCGTAAGAAAAAATACATACATACATATATATATATATACACACACACAGCGCGCGCAAGTGTAAACCATTGATCCTACACACTTAAAAATTGTTTATAATTAAATTTTATTTTAAAAAAAAATTATTTTTATTGATTTGTTGAATTTGAAAAATATATTTGACAAAAATATATTTATACATAAAAATAAAAAGGTAAAGTAAATTAAGTAATTAATAAGCTGAATAAACGGAAAAAGCTTTTATTGGCAAATGAACCCCTTCACTTATGAAAAAACTAGGAATGCATATAAAGATACTAAATATTATAAATCCAAAAACATATTATATCATTTAAATTATTTACTTGAAAAGGAAACAATGCCTAACACTTTTTTTTATATAAATATTATGAACTCTAGAACCTGTATAACACAACTCATAACTTCATTCTCTTTTTAGTACTTCACCATATTGGGTGGACCCTTGTAAGAAAAAATATACATACATACATACATATATATATACACACATGCGTGCAAAGTGTAAACCATTGATCCTACACACTTAAAAATTGTTTATAATTAAATTTTATTTTAAAAATTATTTTTATTGATTTGTTGAATTTGAAAAATATATTTGACAAAAATATATTTATACATAAAAATAAAAAGGTAAAGTAAATTAAGTAATTAATAAGCTGAATAAATGGAAAAAGCTTTAATTGGCAAATGAACCCCTTCACTTATGAAAAAACTAGGAATGCATACAAAGATACTAAATATTATAAATCTAAAAACATATTATATCATTTAAATTATTTACTTGAAAAGGAAACAATGCCTAACACTTTTTTTATATATATAATATATACTCACCCAATATGGTGAAGTACTAAAAAGAGAATGAAGTTATGAGTTGTGTTATACAGGTTCTAGAGTTCATAATATTTATATAAAAAAAAGTGTTAGGCATTGTTTCCTTTTCAAGTAAATAATTTAAATGATATAATATGTTTTTGGATTTATAATATTTAGTATCTTTATATGCATTCCTAGTTTTTTCATAAGTGAAGGGGTTCATTTGCCAATAAAAGCTTTTTCCGTTTATTCAGCTTATTAATTACTTAATTTACTTTACCTTTTTATTTTTATGTATAAATATATTTTTGTCAAATATATTTTTCAAATTCAACAAATCAATAAAAATAATTTTTTTTTTAAAATAAAATTTAATTATAAACAATTTTTAAGTGTGTAGGATCAATGGTTTACACTTCGCGCGCGCGTGTGTGTGTGTATATATATATATATGTATGTATGTATTTTTTTTCTTACGAGGGTCTGGCTAATATGGTGAAGTACTAAGAAGAGAATGAAGTTATGAGTTGTGTTATACAGGTTCTAGAGTTCATAATATTTATATTAAAAAAAAAAGTGTTAGGCATTGTTTCCTTTTCAAGTAAATAATTTAAATGATATAATATGTTTTTGGATTTATAATATTTAGTACCTTTATATGCATTCCTAGTTTTTTCATAAGTGAAGGGGTTCATTTGCCAATTAAAGCTTTTTCCATTTATTCAGCTTATTAATTACTTAATTTACTTTACCTTTTTATTTTTATGTATAAATATATTTTTGTCAAATATATTTTTCAAATTCAACAAATTAATAAAAATAATTTTTTTAAAATAAAATTTAATTATAAACAATTTTTAAGTGTGTAGGATCAATGGTTTACACTTCGTGTGTGTGTGTATATATATATGTATGTATGTATTTTTTTTCTTATGAGGATCCGGCCTATTTGGTGAAGTACTAAAAAGAGAATGAAATTGTGAGTTGTGTTCTACAGGTTCTTCTTGTAAAAAGGGGTTCTAAACTTGGATTTCTAATTGTTTTGTTTTTAATTATTAATTTAGTGAAAATGAAAGCTACAAATATACCCATGAACGTAAACATTTTTGCGAAGCCAGTTATTTCCCCCCTAATTTGTGACTTTTGTCGGTTTGTTTTTTTAATCTTATTGGAGTATGCATAACTTATTATAAAATGCAAAATAGATAATTATATTCATAAGAAAATAAGTGTCATATCCACAACATTTTCACAACAAATTATAATGGTAGGTTATTATTGTTTCTAATTTGAAAATACAATTAAAATTACTTTTTTTCCCACCATTAGCAATCTATGACAATATGTCACTTAAGATTTATTATGAAAGTATTGTGAAAATGTTATGAGCATATCATTTCTTTTCACAAAAAGTGCACAAAAAACATTCACATCTGGTGAGCTAAATGCAAAACTTTTCGCCTAAAGTGCTTAGAGCATTAGCATTTGGTGTCCTAAAAAAAGAGCTATTTTACATACCAAAAATCTAATTTTGCAATTTTAACCCACTATTGAACAATATGCACTACAATAACTCCTACTGTTCTTCTATTCTAACATACAATACACTAAAATAACTCCTATTGTATTTAAAAAAAGATACGAGAAAAAAACCCAGCACCACCCTCATAATCTAGCAGCATCACTCCCACAACCTACCAACAAATCAAAGATCAAACCCAAAAACCCAAACACCACAACCTAATCAACAATCCACCACCATAACCTAATCATTGATCCACCACCACAACAACCACAATCAAATCGAAACCAACCAACCCAATCAATGACCAGCCACCACAAGGTCCACAAACTAATTAGCCCAATCCACTCCACAACAACCCACCACTACCGCAACAAGCCATAACCAAATCGAAACCCACCGACCTATCCAACACAACCCAATCAGAAAGAAGAAAGATGTTGAGAGAGTGAGAAGAGAGAGGTTTGAGAGGAGAGAGAAGAAAAGAATAAAAAAAGTAGCATCGCTAGTATTTTTTTATTTTTTATTTTTTTGCAACATTTTTAGCAATGGCAAAGCATATGAAGCTACTTTTTTGTTGTTTGGTGTTTTGGTACATCCAATACTAATGTTCTTGCAAATTTGCATAAGCACTCTAGCAACATGCAAAAAAAAAAAAAAAAGTATTCCTCTTTAACTCTCTCTATCTCTCTCTTCTCTTATCGTACTTTTTTTTTCTTTTCTCTCTTGCTTTAATATTAAAGTAATATTATTTTAATGTGATGTATTGCAAAATAAAGAATAAGATATATGACACGTAAAAATTGTTTAAGGAATATTGTAAAATAGATAAAGTAATTTGTTTATAAAAAAAAAAAAAAAAAAGATAAAATAACTTTTGGTGATGCAAAATACTTTTTTTTTTTCATGGATGGTAATGCTCTTACAACCAAATGGAACATAAACGCATTACAACTAGGGAAAATAAAAAACAACATTGAGAGAGAGAGACCTGATGTTGCGAGTGGGTTGCATAGCTTGTTTTTCCCTCTCCCCCATTCATGCGAAGGACTTGCTTCACCTCCATATCTGCTTTCTAATGCTCTTAATTTTGGGTTGCTCTTCACCTTGCGCTATTGCGTATATATATAGCTCAATGATAACCCATTTATTATTCGAGCTTACGTACTATATATACGTAACCTTGTCAATATGTCATGCTTTGTAGTTTCTATAAGGGATAAAGAATTAAAGATTCCTCCGCATACCTCGCTGCTGATCAGCTTTGGCAGCATTCTTCGACTTTAATTAAAATCTAGTACTTAGATTAATTTCACATGGCAAGTCTCACTTGGTTCGAAATACGACTAGATTTTAAAATAATTCCTAGTTATTTATATAACTAGAAAAGAAGATTCACATTGCAAGCATCATTTGGTTCAGGAATCAGAATACGACTAGATTTTATATAAAAACTTCGTGCTAGTCAAAAATGGTTACCTATGAGAGGTGCATGTGGTGCACATGTATTTTTATATAATAAATTCGGTTAGGCCGCCATATGTACAGTTCTAAGCCTAAGGCCTCTAATTAGAAAAGTGGCTCAAATTATAATTGGTTTTTCTTTTTTTGATAAATACCTTAGAGCTATCTCATGATAATTGTTATTTTATCATTAAATACCAATCAGTTTTTAGTTTAGGTGAAAATTGAAAAATAATAATATCTTATGTGTTAATCCCTTTTTTTGTTTGGTAGAAAAGTCCATTGACTGATTCTATTATTAAGAATGACACCGTTGATGAGTGTAGGGGATGTTTTTGCGACGAGAGTCGAAAATACGAGAATGACCCAAATCTCCCCTTGGGTTCTTTAGAAGTGTTTATTGTAGAGAATCAAGTTCAAAATTCCAAATGTATAATGAACAAAAGGCTAATGGTACTTTGACAAGATAGAATCAAAATGCTAAAAACAAAAATGCAAAAAAAACATAAAAACATAACAAGTCTGAAACTTCAACCCACAGTCAGCGAGAAGAGGAAATTGAGAGAGGTTGTGAGGAAGAGAGGGAAGATTCCCTTGTACCCATATTTCCACCCCTATGCTTCAGAATTACGAGAATGTTAGCTGGCTGAATGGGCTTAACAAAAGTGCTGAAAAAACATAAAAACATAACAGGTCTGGAACTTCAACCCATGGTCAGCGAGAAGAGGAAATTGAGAGAGATTGTGAGGAAGAGAAGGAAGGTTCCCTGTACCCATATTTCCACCCCTAAGGTTTAGAATTGTGAAAATGTTTCCTGGCTCAATGGACTTTTGCTCTCAAGTTTCAGCTCTACAGGGAAAACGTGGTTGGTTGGTTTTTTAGCTGAAGAGAGACTCTTGTTTTGAGATTGTGGTGTTGCTCTCAGATAAAAATGCCCTCCTTTCTTTGAATCTAATTGAGGCCTTTTATATTGAGTTTTGAGTGCTCTAAGTGACTGGTTTTTAGGATAAAGATGAGACTATGGACCTCCAAGATGCTAAATGGATGTTTGGTTCAGATTTGCTTTTGTTTGGATAAAAGGAAGGCTTACTTTTATCATCATTAAGGGAAATGCTTGACCAAACCGTCATTGCCCCCCCCCCCCACCCCCCCCCCCCCATTTTTCTGTTGTTTTAGACCATTGGGAGGCTCACCTGAATAAGAGCTAGCAGCTAAAGTTGGCCAAAGAGAGCTAACCATTTTTAAAGGGAAAACAAAATGGTTTGGACAGAAACTTTGGGTCACAGTTAGATAGAGCATAAAAACTGTTTTGGGATAGAAATTATAGGTACAAGACCTCCTTCATGAGCCTAAGGTGCTACTAGTGTCGCTTGCCCACTTAGTAGCACGCTTGTTGGGCTCATGCAAAAAGTGCGAAAGGAACCGACCTATACCCACCAAACCATACTTCCTCAATTTCCCCAATAAGTCGCATGGGCTTGGGACATGCTTAAAAGAATAAAATAAAATATAATACATGAATTGAGTTCACAAGGAAGTTGGGCTTGGTTGAATCGAGCTTGTACAAAATATGTCGTGAAAATAAGTATCAACAATGAGTTAGATTCTATAGTTCAATATATAAAATGGAGTTTATTTTATTCTTATTGAAAAATCTTATTTTAACCCCTAATTAGTATAAATTCTATGCACAAGCATTTATTACCACCACATTTATCAAATACCAACTTTATAGGAACAACAATAAAGCATAAATATGTAACATAAGGGAATGGAATGAGATAATCATAAGGGAATAGAAAGGAATTGAATGGAATGGAATGTATTTAAGTAAGGGAAAAGAATAGAAAAGAATGGAATGGAATGAAATTAAGTAACCTTGTTTGAATGTTTTAAAATAAAGGAATGGAAAGGAATGAAAATGAATGGAATGTAAGTAATCCTGTTTGGGAGCAACATTGAGAGAATGAAATGGAATCATTTTATGACAATATTACTATTAAACTCTTGTTTTAAAATAAAGGGTTGAATATATAGGGGTATTTTGGGAGTTTTAGTAAAAAAATCATTAAATCTAATTCCATTCTCTCCCATTCCTCCCAATTTCGGGGGGAATGAAAATTTGAGGTTTTAAGGGAATAGAAAGGAATGAGTGTTCCCTCCTACCCATTCCATTCCCTCCCACTTAAAATTCCAAACAAGGGAATGGACTTTCCATTCCCTCCATTAAAACTCTCAAACAAGAGAAGAGAAGAATATTCTAAAATTATTCTTTTTATTCATTTTCATTCCATTCCATTCCCTCCTCCCAAGTGGAGCCTAAGATTTGCTAACAAAGTAAAAAACCAATGAAGAGCTAAGAAAATTCACTACAAAAAAACAATTACAATAGTCTAAACTCATAATTAATCCTTTTCAGTCTTATACTCTTTTGTGGCGTTTGGTACATGGTAATGTTTTAAGATTCCTAGGAATGTTTAAAAATTCCCATGTTTGGTTGCAAATCATGCTAGGGAATCAGATGCCAGGGGAATCTGGATTCCTCCCTTAAACCCCTCTCAGTAGGAATGTGGATTCCCTCTAAAACAGGTGGGAATCCAGATTTCCAAGCTTAAAGGAAATTGTATGTTTTATAAATTGACAATTTTAACCCTTTTTTTAAATGACTTCGTAGTTCACATTCAAATCTAAGGATAGAATGGGAAAAATAAATAATTCATTTAAGATTCTTGGGCTTAAACCAAACATAGGAATAACTACATTCTTAGGAATGTGATTCTTAGGAATCACATTCCTAGGAATCTTGATGCCAGAAGTAATGTGGATTCCCCCGTACCAAACGCCACAAAAATGTAACTTTTGCAAAATCCTTGTTTGCATTACTATTGCAATTGTACTAAACCTTGTGGGAATTCCCATGAGTGAACCTTTCTTGCATGAACCAGAATCTTTGGCACTTTGAGGAACTTCTCGAAGATTTGCAATGACAACGAACTTACTACAAGCAAACTCTGTGGTTTCAAGAATGGTTTGATGCTCAATGTGTGTAGGAACACAATGGCTTTTCTTGTTTTTGTTTAGGCATAAAGATGGTTTTTGTTTGTTTAAACTCGGGAAGAAGACTTTAAATCTAAAGGTTTTGTTTAGGTATGGTATAGAAGCTTTATATATATATATATATATAAAATTTGTGCATGGGGTTATATATAGAGGTGCACAATATAAGATTAAAGTTTACCAAGAATACTTCTAGCAAAATTTGGACTGTAGATTCCACTATTTCACTAAAGCAAATGTTAGGCAAAGTATAGGTGAAGTTTTTGCTTAATTTAACATTTGTGCCACTAATTTTTGCTTGAGCGAAACTCTCAAATTTGCCTAGCTCTCAACAGTCTAAAAGCTAACACTTATATATTGTATTATAATTTTATATTGTAGATAATGTTTCTTTTATTTGTGAGCAATTTTAAATATAAATATCTACTAGAAAATATCAATCTAAATATGATTGACTTAAGAAAAAAATAGAAAAATTAATTAAATCTCAAATATAATCTCTTTGATAAATTTTTTACTATCAATATAAAAACATGAAATACAATTTAAATGAAAATCTCACAAATAAACAGTAAATTAATTAAAAAAAAGAGTTAAAAGATAATGCAATGAAATTAGAAAAAATAACAATGAAAATAATTATAATGATGTTCAAATATGTTATATAATAATTCTTAATTATATAACATGATAATATTTTTTTTCTCCCCTAAATACATTTATTATTTGATATAGTTGTTTTTAGAGAAATTTTTTCAAAATAAAAATTTATTAACTCTTACTTCACAACAAGATTAAGCGAATTAGTAATATAACCAACTAAAAAGAGAATGTTAGCAAACTTAAATACAAAAATTTAATTAGTAACTTTGCATTCAGTAAGAATGCATTTTAAATATAAAATTAAAAAGTAAAACAAATGTCATTTAATCAATATTTAAATGTAAAAAAAAAATATATATATATATATATATTTTTTTTTTAAATCGTTGCCTTAGGTCTCAAATTATATCGTGACAACCTTTATAATTATCCAAAAGGCATTTTAATTTAATTGAATTATCCAACTTCCTGTTAAATTACCAATTCTCCTAAAAGTCTTAGTTATTAGGAGACGATGAATTTATTTATTTAATCTAACACCCACTCTTCATGTGTCGGCCACTTGAGCTACCAATGGGTGGGGGCCTAACAAGTGGAAATTTAAATAGGAGATGAGGTGGTTATATGGGATTGGATCTAGAACCTCTTATTCTAATACCGTGTTAAATTATTGATACTCCTAAAAACTAAATTCATTATTTCCTAATAGATTAAACTTTTGAGAGAATCGGTAATTTAACACTTCCTATCAACTTTAACCACATGCATTTGATTATTTACCGTTCCTAAGAAGTTTGATCTATGTACATTTGGTAATTAGTCAAATTTATTTTATATATATATATATATTATTTTATATCATTCAAGTTTTTGGGTTCATTTTGATTTATCCTATATTTTAAAAATTTTAGATTGTGATCCCAAATGTTTTATAAGGCTTTCATTCGAGTCCCTTTTATTAATGTCTCTTAGGTGTTCATTAGGTGTCACTTCAACACAAAATAATTTAGTTTTTATTATTAATTAAAAACAACGTCACTTTGATTAGATCATAAATATATATTTGCTTTCTTTTACGTTCTACATGCCACCCCTAATTTTTAATACTAAGGATTAAAGGACTCCAACTAACACATATTTGTCTTATTGTTCGGCGAAGTGGGGACACTGCCCCAAATCTTTACTACTCCAATGATTAAAGATTTCAACTAACATAAATTTGTCTTATTGTTGGATTTATAATTGGGAAAAAGTTACAATACCCTAGTAGTTTTTAGGGAAAAATAAAAAATAACAGATTAGAAAGCAACTTGCTTTTATTTTTGTACTCCTTTTAATTGTACGCCCTTTATAATTTAATTGTACACCTTTTATTTTTCAAAGACTAGAAAGCAACTTGCTGCTCTCAAAAAAAAAAAAAAGAAAAGAAAAGAAAGCAACTTGCTCATAAAACTTCTATGTATTCATAGGATATAGCAGTGAGCCACGTTCAAACAAATTAAAGGGATCTGTCATGTACGTTTAAGACAAAAATAATAAAGTTTCTGGGTCGTTCTATTCTATGTCCCTTGTTGTGGGTGCATGAATTTAATAGGGTTTGCTCCATGTAAAACAGTAAAGTCTTTTTTTTTCTTTTTTTCTTTTTTTTTTTTGAGAAACCAGTAAAGTCTAATATTTCTCAATTGGTTCGCATTTAAACTATAAATAAAAAATTTTGGGGGGTGGAAGGGGGCGCCTCATAATAGCATCCATTTTTCCACACGTACTGTTAGGTAGATTCATTTCTTGGGACTTGGGACTAACACAGAGAGAAGACTTTTAATTCATTTTTGGGGATTAGGTTGCAGGAAATTCTAAGTCTTTAATTAATTAAGCCATGCTTGTCAAGTTGGGATCAATGGATGGGAACATCAGCCCTAAATAGTTTAGGTGTTAACCTGTTTATAGCAGGAAAGCTAGAATTACAAATTATTTTACAAATTTTTGATATGATGAGAAATTATTATTGGTAAGTGAAAACTGATATTAGGAGTCTGTTTAGATATCGTTTATTGCTGAAAACTGAAAATACTATAACAAAATAAATTTTTTATTTTATTTTATACAAGATAGAATTTCTATTCTAACCTAATCTAAGTGTATATGAGTGTAAAATTCCTTTCTGGAGACTTGAACTCCGACCTTTACCCCCACATCCCATAAGTACTTATACTTGTAGAGTGACCATCGCACCAAGGGTGTGCGGTGATTGTAGCGAAATAATTTTTAAATGTGTGAATAATACTGTAGGGCCCAGTTTTAAAGTTAAATTTGGTGAAATCTGTCCTTGCAAGTCTCATGAATAGTGTACAGGACCCACTAAAAAATGCCAAACGCAGGGAGAAATAATTTCAGTGCAATCCAAACTCAACCTAGAAGTGAGCTTTGATGAGAACCAGTACAAATTGACCATAACAACCATTTGTAAAAATGGTGTAAAATAGTTTATGATTGTAACATTACTATGCAAGATTGAATTAATAAAAGAAATATATTTTTAGGTAAACTATATATTTAGTTTCTAACTGTCATGCCTCGAACCCAAGTAAGAGCTAGACACGTGACAACAGTCACACACTTATAAAATTTACACCCTACAAGTGTGTAAGACCCTCTTAACAAATAAAGAATTATTCTTAATAAAATTTCATCAATAAAATTTAAAAACATCCTCCATAAAGCAATTCTCAAAAGATCTCCAAATAATAATCTTCCAACATCAAATAAAAATAAACTAAATCCTTTAAATCCAAAGGACAACACAAAAGGTAATCTCAAACATAAAAGTTCAAATCTTATTCCATTGATTTCCTAACTTCACTCATGTGCACATTCCAGCGGAAGCCCAAACATATGCTACTCTTCCTGATCAAAATCTGAAAGGAGAAAGAGGGGGGGTGAGTTGACAACTCAATAAGTAACCAAAATCCGAGTAATTTCTATCCAGTGATAGATCTGTAAAGTAATAAAATGTAATATGAATTTTCGAAAGTTATGATATGCTATGGGTTTTCAAAAATAGCTAAAGAAGTTTCATAATCTTAAAATAGTACGTTGCAAATAGATCACATACTTTAATCTTACAAATATATCATAGATGGTTTACAAAGTAGTCAGTTTTTCATATATAAAAAGCTATAACTTGCAATAGGTTCCAAAAAAACATAAGCAGTTTTAATGACTCAAAATAGTTAAATATTCAAATGTAATTCATATTCTTAACAATCTTATGACTATGGTCACGCTATATTCCCATGACTGGGCATCAGAGTAGCAATGAATGACCCACATTGGCTGGGTATCAGAGTACCAATGAATAACCCTCATTGGTTCGGGTATCAGAATACCAATAAATAATCCCCATTGGTTAGGTATTAGAGTATCAATGAATAACTCTCATCGGTTTGGGTATTAGAGTACCAATGAATAACCCCTATTGGTTTGGGTATCAGAATCAATTCATAGTCAAATTGTTTATAAAAATATATCTTATTCAAATACATACATATATATATATATAATCATATATTCAATCTCAAATCTATTTGTGATATTTCTATATTCTTGACTTTAAATCAATATAGCAAAAAGACAATAAAATAAAATAAATCTTATATTCAATGCTCATATGTATTTGTGAAAATTATTTATTCTTTATTTTGAATCAGTATAGCTAAAAAAAATTAAATAAATACATTATATATTTAGTAATCAGATATATTTGTGATAATTTTTTGCTTGAAATCAGTAATACAATAGAAATAAAATTGTAACAACTGTAAACAATTTTTAGTAGTTAAAATACACAATATAAAACCAATTAGGATAAGGTTACTTACCTCAGCTAGCTCACCACAAAGAACTTCTCCCTAACGCTTTCTCTAAAATCCTTAGAACTTATCTCAATTGTGCAATCAAATTTTTTTTACTTCAGTATTTTGGGTAGTCTCCTCTCTCAAAATATCTGTCAGTATATGCTGACTTAAAATTAGATTATATAAACTAGGGTTTCAACCTTATTTTCTAAAAAAACCCCTTAGTAATATTAATTATAAAAGTTGACCCTGTAAACAAATTTACTTAAAAACCCCTTAGTAATATTAATCATAAAAGTTGACCCCATAAACAAATTTACTTAAATACCCCTCCTTTTATTTTTTATTTTTTTTCGAGTATTATACTAACCTTTACGATGTTTATCAATTTGGTCCCTAACGTTTCAAATGTGTCAATCTAGTTCCTAATATTTTGATATTGTGTCAAATTAGTTCTTACTATTAATTGATGGATGAAAAATGTTGACGTGACTAACGGTAAAAATAAAATATAATTTTCATGTCACATAGATTGCCACATGTATTGCCACGTCAACACAAACTAAAAAAAAAAAAAAAAAAAAGAAGTTAGGGACTAAACCTTGTACCACCACCTATCCTTAGTATATTTTTAGATTTAAAATTTTATTTCATTTCCTTTACTTTCAAACGAAGCCTGTGGGGGTTAAAAAACCCAGAATTAAAAATTCAGTTTACTTCATTTTCCCATATTCTCCTAGCAACCAAATAAGGAAAAAACAAAACAAATTCCAAAACCTAGAGAGAGATGCAGAGAGAATCACAATCACAATCATAATTGGACTCTGTTGTTTTTGTTGAGTGTGCTTGATTAAATTTAGAACTCATTTTGTTTAGGTGCTCAGGGGATTTTGATCTTTTTTGTTTGGAATTATGGATATATCATTTGAAGAAAATGGGATTGGCCTGATTGGGAGTTTCGAGAATCTACAGAGGAATAGAGGGAAGGATCTTTGAATTGTTGAATGGTTGGAGTTGGGATTAGAGTAAGGTCAAAGGTGTTAAATAGTTTGGACCCAGCTATTGATTTATGGCAGTGATTGGTTTGAAAATTTTGAAGTGGGGTGTCGACATTAGAGCAACCGCATCAATCCATGGATAGTCTTGCAAAATATAAAAAGCAGCTCATTTTACACATTTTGACCAAAAAAACATCCATATCAGTGAGTGTAAAATTGTGCATAAATGCACAAAAGCTACAGTAAGAGCATCAACATCAGTCCCTCTAAAATCATATAAAATCATGTAAAACACAGTTTTTACATATTTTTGCTAAAAAATGCTCTCCATCAGTTCTTTTAAAATTGTGTAAAAATGTGTATATCTTTACACGAGCTATAGTAACTATGTAAATATACACAGTTACTGTAGCTCGTGTAAAGATTATTTTACTAATTTCCGTTCGCTTGTTTTTTTCTCTCTCTTCTCCGACTCAACAAACTCAGTAAACTAACTTCTCATCTTCTTCTTTTTCCTAAGACGCACACAATCACATTCACATAGACAAATTAACACAGAGATACACTTGCTTAAAAAAAAAAAACATAGAGATACATAAACCCAAATGGACAAACAACAAAGAGACAGATCGGTGCTTATCGGAACGATCAGTGCTTGACTGGAACGATCGTGGGTCTCGCTTGATCGGAGCTCGTGGGTATGGGTCTTGCCTAATCGGAGCCTGATCGGAGTTGTGGATCGGAGCTAGTAGGAGCTATGGATCGGAGTGTGGATCGAAGCTGTGGATCGGAGCGTGGTCGGAGCTATGGTTCGAAGCTGTGGATCGGAGCGTGTGGGAGCTTGGATTGGAGAGTGGATCGGAGCAGTGGTTAGGAGCTATGGCTCGGAGCTGTGGCGTTTGGTGGCGTAGATCAGCTGGGAGATTGGATTGGAGCGTGGATCGGAGCGGTGGTTCGGAGCTGTGGCATTTGGTGGTGTAGATCAACTGGGAGATTGGATCGGAGCGTGGATCGGAGCGTTGCTCAGAGATCGGTTTCAGCGTGGTGGATCGGAGCTCGGAGATTGGCTGAGATTTGGTGGTGGATCGGATGCGGATGGGTTTTGTGATTTGGAAGAGGAAGGCCAGAGAGATGGGTGTAGAGAGAGAGAGCAAGAAATCAGAAAAATGGGTAGAAAGAGAGAGATATCGCGTATTAAAGAGAGGTAGTTAGAGAGAAATTTCAGCATGGTGGATCGAAGCTCGGAGATCGGCTGAGATTTAGTGGTGGATTGGATGCGGATGGGTTTTGTGATTTGGAAGAGGAAGGCCAGAGAGATGGGTGTAGAGAGAGAGAGAGCAAGAAATCAGAAAAATTGGTAGAAAGAGAGAGAGAGCACGTATTAAAAACAGGTAGTTAAAGAGAAATAATTAAAAAAAATGGAGTATAATGGATATTTTATTGAAATATTTTGTAAAATAGATAAACTGATGTGGGTGTTTTGTAAAAGTGAATGTGTAAAATAAAAAAGTAGGTTTTTAGTGTAAAAATGGATGTGTAAAATACACATACTAATGTGAATGCTCTAATCCATGCATATATGCATGGATTACTGCAGCTCTTCTATATATTATTTTAATAATTTCTACTTTTGCTCCTTTTTTTTCTCTCTCTTCTCCATCTGCAAAACCAATGCCCTCGTCATCTGCTTCTTCCTCTGATACACACACCCCCACAGACACAAAATCAAAAATCAACCACAAATCAACAACAAAATCAAGCATAGACACCACAAAACTAAACACACCCACACACAGAGACACCAACAGAGACAGAGAGAGTGGATCGGCACTTGTAGATCGGAGTGCTTGGGTCGGAGTGCTTGGATTGGCGTGCTTGGATCGGAGTTCAGATGGAATAGATTGGCGTTGTGCTTGGATCGGAATTTCAGAGAGTGAGTTTGTTGGAATAGAGAGGAGTGAGTTTGTTGGAATAGAGACTTTTGTGAATGGAAAGAGAGAGTTTGAGATAAAATAATAAAAAAAAACGAGAAAAATGATTATTTAAATAAAATAGAGGGTAGAATAAATAAACTAATATAGGTGTTTTGTAAAAATGGATGTGTAAAATAGAAAAAGTAGACTTTTAGTGTAAAATATAAGGAAAGTTTTACACTAACTAATTCGGTTGCTATTAGTGAACTTGGAAGCCCAAACGACTTAATTAGGTAGTTTGAAATTTTTCTTTCATTGTGATTCCTATCTATATCTCTTTCTTTGGGATTTGGAATTTGTTTTATTTTTTCCTTAGTTTAATTGTTGGGAAAATATGAGAAAATGAAGGAAATTGAGTTTTAAATTCTAGATATTTTTAACACCTGTTTGGTTCCTAAGGGTTTGTTTGAGATTCGTTTATTTTGCTGAAACAAAAACTTTTTATTGTAAGTATTGTAAATAAAGATAAAAGTTAGTTGAAATAGTATAATAAGGCCATGAATAGTAAAAAAAATAAGCTGAATAGTAAAATAAGTTGGCTTTTTAAGTTAGAGCCAAACGCACACTAAGAAAGCAAAGGAAAAGTACACGAATGAAAATTTTAAATCTGAAAAATATACCAAGGACAAGGGGCAATACACGGTTTAGTCCCTATTTTTTATTTTTTATTTTTTTGTGTGTTGGTGTGGCAATACATGTGGCAGTCTTTGTGTTGTGAAAATTATATATTATTTTTACCGTTAACCATGTCAGTATTTTTCATTCATTACTTAATGGCATTGACCATTTTGACACAATACCAAAAGGTTAAGGACTAATTGACATACTTGAAATATTAGGGACTAAATTGACAAATACCACAAATATTAAAGACCAAATACATAGTTTACCATATATATATATATATATATTATAAAATTTTGGAAAGGAATAGATATATTTCTTATTAATAAAGAATGATTACATTGCTCTAGTTCATATACAACAAAAATTAAGCATAGGATAACTAATTAAAAAATACACAAGCAAAGGCACCTTTTTATGATTTACTATTTTTATTTTCTGTTTAAATTTGGTAACAAGGTTTGCTATCTATTAGTTTATTTGATAATAGTATTTTGAGTAATTAAATTAAGTTATTGTTATATGCACGTTTTTATTATATATGTGTATGTGTGTGGCAAATTTCATTTAAAAAATAGAAAGAAATATATTTTACCAATTTCTTAAAATCATTTAAGGGAAAAAAAAATAAAAGAAGAAAAATATTTAATTGGTAAAAAAAAAAAATTATTGTTACCTATAAATAAGTATTAAAATGATAATAGGATCTCAAAATTATAATAGTAATTTATTCTCCATAAAATTTGTGTATAAACAAATAGATTTATATAATAAATGTTCATATTAATAAAAATAATATGAAGGGTAAATTATAAAGTTGGTCTCTATTCTTTGCATCATATTTCAATTTAGTCCATATCCTTTCAATTGTATCTGTGGACGACTAAATTTCTCGGTTCGAAATAAGTCAAACAAGTAAAATAGTTTCACAAATGCGAATTTGTATTGATGAATGTGTGGTACAATTCTCTGTGATTACAAAAGTGTGATCCTCTGATTTGATCTCCTTAAAAGATTTGTTAATTTGGAATTGTTGTAATGTGATTTTAATTCGAACACCAAATATACTTCAATTTGGCTGAAGAATGGATTGAAGACCTTTGAAACAGAATTACAATGAATCTCTGGCTATGAGCTTGTTGGAAATCCTTTGTTCTTCACGTTCTTCGTGTTCTTCGTGTGTTCTTCGTCTTTGAAGATTTGTGGTGGAAGTTCTTCGGGGCTTTAGAGGCTTGAATCCGTAGAGCTTCACTGATTTGTGGTTTGTGAGGTTTCTGGAGGCTTTTGAGCTTGATTCCAGTGAACTTTGAGATCTAGGAATATGATTTGGATGATTCCTCTTTGAATGTTCTTCGTATTCGAAGGTTTGTGGTGGAAGTTCTTCGGGGCTTTAGAGTCTTGAATCCGTAGAGCTTCACTGATTTATGATTTGTTGATGTTTTCGAACACTTTAGGCTTAATTCCCGCAAACTTTTGGATCTGATCAGCGGATGATTTGGATGATTTTCCTTCGAATGTTCTTCGTATTCGAAGTTGAAGTTCTTGAAGTTCTTGGAGGCTTTAGAGCTTGGTTCCGGCAGAGCTTCTAGACTTCTGAATGCTTCAAATGACTTGGTGTCCTCTCCAAATCTCCTGATCTCCTCCAAATGCCTTAAGAAGGCTTCTATTTATAGGAGTTTAAGGGTAGGTAAGCGACACGTGGCGGAGTTTGATTGGTGAAACGTGGCAGAGCTTGATTGGTGACACGTGGCAGAGCTTGATTGGTCCGCTTATGTCATCGCTTGCACGTGCTGGACTGGTTGTGTCATCGCTTACACATGCGAGACTGTTTATGTCATCGCTTACACGTGCGCTGATGTGTGATTGGTTTTTGCATGACACTTGGCAAATTTCTATTGGTTTCTAAGTAGTGATTGCAAAACCTAGCAGCAATATGTGGCGCTTTATAATTGGCTGTATTTTGTGGACTTGGTAGTGTGACGTGTCAGCTTGTGATAGGTCGAGAATTTTCCCTGTCTACAGTATCAATTTAGTTCATAACATTTTCAGTATTGTGTCAATTTAGTCCTGGCCGTCTATTGGATGGAAAAAATTGATATGTCAAACAAAACAATAAAATATTATTTCCCATGCCACATCAACCGCTCATGTGAGATTAAAAAAAAAAATTAAATTAAATATCTCAATTATCATCTCCCTAAAATCCCTTATCATCTTCATCTCTTCTTCCTCATCCTCAACCGACCTACAAGTAGTCAAGATTTGAAGTTATAGTTTTTCTCTATCACGATTTATCTCTCTCAATTTCTGATGATGTAAATGCAACTTTGCTATTCTAACAAATTAAACTGAAGTTTGATTTTGTATTGATAGGTTCCTTTGGGAGATTTAGTACTTATACAAGGTTCTAGATGAAGAAAGATGGTGTGAGTAGAATAGAATAAATTGGATCTTTGAGAACGTTGTTACTTTCCTCCACAAATGCATTTTCCATGTTCTCTATGTTGGTCCCATTCTGAAACATATTGCATTCATCATGGATGGAAATCGTAGATGTGCAAAACAAGCAAAGACCCTAAATTAGCACATGAAAACAAATACTCCCGCAAGTCTGCAACATATCCCAACATCCAAAATAAGCAAAACCCATTATATTCAAGCCTGGTGAGCATCCTATGACCCATTTAAGTCGAGACAGAGAAGGAGAGATCGAAGTATTGTGTCAATTTAGTCCTGGCCGTCTATTGGATGGAAAAAATTGATATGTCAAACAAAACAATAAAATATTATTTCCCATGCCACATCAACCGCTCATGTGAGATTAAAAAAAAAAATTAAATTAAATATCTCAATTATCATCTCCCTAAAATCCCTTATCATCTTCATCTCTTCTTCCTCATCCTCAACCGACCTACAAGTAGTCAAGATTTGAAGTTATAGTTTTTCTCTATCACGATTTATCTCTCTCAATTTCTGATGATGTAAATGCAACTTTGCTATTCTAACAAATTAAACTGAAGTTTGATTTTGTATTGATAGGTTCCTTTGGGAGATTTAGTACTTATACAAGGTTCTAGATGAAGAAAGATGGTGTGAGTAGAATAGAATAAATTGGATCTTTGAGAACGTTGTTACTTTCCTCCACAAATGCATTTTCCATGTTCTCTATGTTGGTCCCATTCTGAAACATATTGCATTCATCATGGATGGAAATCGTAGATGTGCAAAACAAGCAAAGACCCTAAATTAGCACATGAAAACAAATACTCCCGCAAGTCTGCAACATATCCCAACATCCAAAATAAGCAAAACCCATTATATTCAAGCCTGGTGAGCATCCTATGACCCATTTAAGTCGAGACAGAGAAGGAGAGATCGTGAGACACAATGAAAACTGATCAGAATAGTGCTAAACCTCGCTGCCGAACCTTGCAGCCACTCCTCGCCGCCGAGACCTTGTAGCCTCACCCTTTCTCTCTTGACCAAGTGCTGGCTGCTCTATGATTTTAATCCCAAAAAGACACGTGAAAGCGAGTTACTGAATCTGAATCAACCCCTTACACCTTTTATTTATTTTTTTATTTTTTTTATTTTTTTATGTAGTATGATAGGGCATTCCTAGTTTCTTCCCACATGGCATGGAAATAATAATTTATTTAGTCCGTTAGACTTGTCAGCAATTTCCATCCAACACTTAATAGTAGGGATTTACTTGACACAACACTGAAAGGTTGGGAGGGGGGGCCAAATTAACACAATTAAAAGGTTATGGACCAAATTGACATATGGTATAAATGTTTTTTTTTTTTTTTTTTTTTTGAGAAAGCATATGGTATANTTGCTCCTGCTATCCTCGATATAAATTCATATCAGGGTAAATTACAAAATTAGTCTTCATTTTTATACCATATGCTTTCTCAAAAAAAAAAAAAAAAAAAAACATTTATACCATATGTCAATTTGGTCCATAACCTTTTAATTGTGTTAATTTGGCCCCCCTCCCAACCTTTCAGTGTTGTGTCAAGTAAATCCCTACTATTAAGTGTTGGATGGAAATTGCTGACAAGTCTAACGGACTAAATAAATTATTATTTCCATGTCATGTGGGAAGAAACTAGGAATGCCCTATCATACTACATAAAAAAATAAAAAAAATAAAAAAATAAATAAAAGGTGTAAGGGGTTGATTCAGATTCAGTAACTCGCTTTCACGTGTCTTTTTGGGATTAAAATCATAGAGCAGCCAGCACTTGGTCAAGAGAGAAAGGGTGAGGCTACAAGGTCTCGGCGGCGAGGAGTGGCTGCAAGGTTCGGCAGCGAGGTTTAGCACTATTCTGATCAGTTTTCATTGTGTCTCGCGATCTCTCCTTCTCTGTCTCGACTTAAATGGGTCATAGGATGCTCACCAGGCTTGAATATAATGGGTTTTGCTTATTTTGGATGTTGGGATATGTTGCAGACTTGCGGGAGTATTTGTTTTCATGTGCTAATTTAGGGTCTTTGCTTGTTTGCACATCTACGATTTCCATCCATGATGAATGCAATATGTTTCAGAATGGGACCAACATAGAGAACATGGAAAATGCATTTGTGGAGGAAAGTAACAACGTTCTCAAAGATCCAATTTATTCTATTCTACTCACACCATCTTTCTTCATCTAGAACCTTGTATAAGTACTAAATCTCCCAAAGGAACCTATCAATACAAAATCAAACTTCAGTTTAATTTGTTAGAATAGCAAAGTTGCATTTACATCATCAGAAATTGAGAGAGATAAATCGTGATAGAGAAAAACTATAACTTCAAATCTTGACTACTTGTAGGTCGGTTGAGGATGAGGAAGAAGAGATGAAGATGATAAGGGATTTTAGGGAGATGATAATTGAGATATTTAATTTAATTTTTTTTTTAATCTCACATGAGCGGTTGATGTGGCATGGGAAATAATATTTTATTGTTTTGTTTGACATATCAATTTTTTCCATCCAATAGACGGCCAGGACTAAATTGACACAATACTAAAATGTTATGAACTAAATTGATACTGTAGACAGGGAAAATTCTCGACCTATCACAAGCTACACGTCACACTACCAAGTCCACAAAATACAGCCAATTATAAAGCGCCACATATTGCTGCTAGGTTTTGCAATCACTACTAGAAACCAATAGAAATTTGCCAAGTGTCATGCAAAAACCAATCACACATCAGCGCACGTGTAAGCGATGACATAAACAGTCTCGCACGTGTAAGCGATGACACAACCAGTCCAGCACGTGCAAGCGATGACATAAGCGGACCAATCAAGCTCTGCCACGCTGTCACCAATCAAACTCCGCCACGTGTCGCTTACCTACCCTAAACTCCTATAAATAGAAGCCTTCTTAAGGCATTTAGAGGAGATCAGAGATTTGGAGAGGACACCAAGCCATTTAAAGCATTCAGAAGTCCAGAAGCTCTGCCGGAACCAAGCTCTAAAGCCTCCAAGAACTTCAACTTCGAATACGAAGAACATTCGAAGGAAAATCATCCAAATCATCCGCCTAGATCCAAAAGTTTGCGGGAATAAGCCTAAAGTGTCGAAAACATCAACAAATCAAAATCAGTGAAGCTCTACGGATTCAAGACTCTAAAGCCCCGAAGAACTTCCACCACAAACCTTCGAATACGAAGAACATTCAAAGAGGAATCATCCAAATCATATTCCTAGATCTCAAAGTTCACTGGAATCAAGCTCAAAAGCCTCCAGAAACCTCACAAACCACAAATCAGTGAAGCTCTACGGATTCAAGCCTCTAAAGCCCCGAAGAACTTCCACCACAAATCTTCAAAGACGAAGAACACACGAAGAACACGAAGAACGTGAAGAACAAAGGATTTCTAACAAGCTCATAGCCAGAGATTCATTGTAATTCTGTTTCAAAGGTCTTCATCCATTCTTCAGCCAAATTGAAGTATATTTGGTGTTCGAATTAAAATCACATTACAACAATTCCAAATTAACAAATCTTTTAAGGAGATCGAATCAGAGGATCACACTTTTGTAATCACAGAGAATTGTACCACACATTCATCAATACAAATTCGCATTTGTGAAACTATTTTACTTGTTTGACTTATTTCGAACCGAGAAATTTAGTCGTCCACAGATACAATTGAAAGGATATGGACTAAATTGAAATATGATGCAAAGAATAGAGACCAACTTTATAATTTACCCTTCATATTATTTTTATTAATATGAACATTTATTATATAAATCTATTTGTTTATACACAAATTTTATGGAGAATAAATTACTATTATAATTTTGAGATCCTATTATCATTTTAATACTTATTTATAGGTAACAATAATTTTTTTTTTACCAATTAAATATTTTTCTTCTTTTATTTTTTTTCCCTAAATGATTTTAAGAAATTGGTAAAATATATTTCTTTCTATTTTTTAAATGAAATTTGCCACACACATACACATATATAATAAAAACGTGCATATAACAATAACTTAATTTAATTACTCAAAATACTATTATCAAATAAACTAATAGATAGCAAACCTTGTTACCAAATTTAAACAGAAAATAAAAATAGTAAATCATAAAAAGGTGCCTTTGCTTGTGTATTTTTTAATTAGTTATCCTATGCTTAATTTTTGTTGTATATGAACTAGAGCAATGTAATCATTCTTTATTAATAAGAAATATATCTATTCCTTTCCAAAATTTTATAATATATATATATATATATATGGTAAACTATGTATTTGGTCTTTAATATTTGTGGTATTTGTCAATTTAGTCCCTAATATTTCAAGTATGTCAATTAGTCCTTAACCTTTTGGTATTGTGTCAAAATGGTCAATGCCATTAAGTATGAATGAAAAATACTGACATGGTTAACGGTAAAAATAATATATAATTTTCACAACACAAAGACTGCCACATGTATTGCCACACCAACACACAAAAAAATAAAAAAAAAAAAATAGGGACTAAACCGTGTTTGCCCCTTGTCCTTGGTATATTTTTCAGATTTAAAATTTTCATTCATGTACTTTTCCTTTGCTTTCTTAGTGTGCGTTTGGCTCTAACTTAAAAAGCCAACTTATTTTACTATTCAGCTTATTTTTTCTACTATTCATGGCCTTATTATACTATTTCAACTAACTTTTATCTTTATTTACAATACTTACAATAAAAAGTTTTTGTTTCAGCAAAATAAACGAATCTCAAACAAACCCTTAGGAACCAAACAGGTGTTAAAAATATCTAGAATTTAAAACTCAATTTCCTTCATTTTCTCATATTTTCCCAACAATTAAACTAAGGAAAAAATAAAACAAATTCCAAATCCCAAAGAAAGAGATATAGATAGGAATCACAATGAAAGAAAAATTTCAAACTACCTAATTAAGTCGTTTGGGCTTCCAAGTTCACTAAAGCAACCGAATTAGTTAGTGTAAAACTTTCCTTATATTTTACACTAAAAGTCTACTTTTTCTATTTTACACATCATTTTTACAAAACACCTATATTAGTTTATTTATTCTACCCTCTATTTTATTTAAATAATCATTTTTCTCTTTTTTTTATTATTTTATCTCAAACTCTCTCTTTCCATTCACAAAAGTCTCTATTCCAACAAACTCACTCCTCTCTATTCCAACAAACTCACTCTCTGAAATTCCGATCCAAGCACAACGCCAATCTATTCCATCTGAATCCGATCCAAGCACCCAATCCAAGCACTCCGACCCAAGCACTCTGATCTACAAGTGCCGATCCACTCTCTCTGTCTCTGTTGGTGTCTCTGTGTGTGGGTGTGTTTAGTTTTGTGGTGTCTTGCTTGATTTTGTTGTTGATTTGTGGTTGATTTTTGATTTTGTGTCTGTGGGGGTGTGTGTATCAGAGGAAGAAGCAGATGACGAGGGCATTGGTTTTGCAGATGGAGAAGAGAGAAAAAAAAGGAGCAAAATAGAAATTATTAAAATAATATATAGAAGACTCAGTAACCATGCATATATGCATGGATTAGAGCATTCACATTAGTATGTGTATTTTACACATCCATTTTTACACTAAAAACCTACTTTTTTATTTTACACATTCACTTTTACAAAACACCCACATCAGTTCATCTATTTTACAAAACATTTCAATAAAATATCCATTATACTCCATTTTTTTTAATTATTTCTCTTTAACTACCTGTTTTTAATACGTGCTCTCTCTCTCTTTCTACCAATTTTTCTGATTTCTTGCTCTCTCTCTCTACACCCATCTCTCTGGCCTTCCTCTTCCAAATCACAAAACCCATCCGCATCCAATCCACCACTAAATCTCAGCCGATCTCCGAGCTTCGATCCACCATGCTGAAATTTCTCTCTAACTACCTCTCTTTAATACGCGATATCTCTCTCTTTCTACCCATTTTTCTGATTTCTTGCTCTCTCTCTCTACACCCATCTCTCTGGCCTTCCTCTTCCAAATCACAAAACCCATCCGCATCCGATCCACCACCAAATCTCAGCCAATCTCCGAGCTCCATCCACCACGCTGAAACCGATCTCTGAGCAACGCTCCGATCCACGCTCCGATCCAATCTCCCAGTTGATCTACACCACCAAAGCCACAGCTCCGAACCACCGCTCCGATCCACGCTCCAATCCAATCTCCCAGCTGATCTACGCCACCAACGCCACAGCTCCAGCCATAGCTCCTAACCACGCTCCGATCCACTCTCCAATCCAAGCTCCCACAGCTCCGATCCACAGCTTCGAACCATGCTCCGACCACCTCCGATCCACAGCTTCGATCCACACTCCACCATAGCTCCTACTAGCTCCGATCCACAACTCCGATCAGGCTCCGATTAGGCAAGACCCATACCCACGAGCTCCGATCAAGCGAGACCCACGATCGTTCCAGTAAGCACTGATCGTTCCGATAAGCACCGATCTGTCTCTTTGTTGTTTGTCCATTTGGGTTTATGTATCTCTATGTTTTTTTTTTTAAGCAAGTGTATCTCTGTGTTGATTTGTCTATGTGATGTGATTGTGTGCGTCTTAGTAAAAAGAAGAAGATGAGAAGTTAGTTTACTGAGTTGTTTAAGTCGGAGAAGAGAGAGAAAAAACGGCGAACGGAAATTAGTAAAATAATCTTTACACGAGCTACAGCTTTTAACTTATCATGAGCCCAAATGGATTTAATAAGTTCTTGCCAATAAATACATGTGATATATCTAAATACTAAAAATCATTATATTCATAAAATGAATTTTTGCATTAAAAAAATTGAAAAATAGATTATTCATGTGATAAGAACCCTAATACAGAAACAATATGCTATCTCTTTTGAGTTTCTTAGACTAAACATTACTTAGTATTTAAATTAATAGCCTTCAATGTATCAAATTGGTCTCAAATACTCTATAAATATAAAATTTATTTGTTTATTTTTACATTCAGGGGCACAATTGTGCGTCATACATACATACAAACATACATATATATATATATATATTCTGATCCTCTCAAGTTAAATTTTGGTTTCGTCACTGGTTATAAAAGTTTTATTCTGATCCTAAGCTATTTTTATTACATGATTGTCAATTGGGCAGTTAAAGTTTATGGTATCTATATCTCTACTTTCTACTATTCTTTAAAATAAATAAATAAATAAATAAATAATTCTCTACTTCTTACATTATTAATTGTAGAACATTCATTAACTTCAAAAGTAAAAGAAAAGAGGGGAAAAAGTATTAGTCACCAACTATAAAGTGGATCATTTTCATGAGGTAATTTGGACATAGAAAAGAGCTTTTAAAATCATCCACAAGTATATAGGAGAGGTAACAATAAGATGCCGAGGAAACTCCTAACTCTAAGTGAAGTTTTAATATAGAATCTTAAATTTATAAGTCTAATTATGTTATATTAGCCAATGGGGGGCTAGCTGAGTTGGTCAGGACTTTCGTTCCCTGCTTGTCAGGCTTGGGTTTGAGTCTTGCTAACGGCCTTCTGTTAGTGGGTATACTTAGTGAGGGGTGTACTCAGAAATGAGGTGACCCTCACACGTGTACAATAAATGAGTATCTCACAATGCGGCTCATGCTCGGGGGTTTAATATAACTATAAACGCCCTCATTTTTCGTTTACCCAAAAAAGAAAATTACGTTATATTATATAAAAATTTTTAAGTTAAATTATATTCTTCTTCAGTGTAAGACGTTCACTCATGCGTGCAGACGTAATAATCTTTCGCTCATGTATGTGTCAGCAGAACAAAGGGAGTCAAGAGAGACCAAATTACCTCCTTAACCCACCAAAGAGGGGAAAAAAAAAGGATTTCAACTTTTAATTAATAGGAAAAATACAAATTTGTCCCCTCTCTTCACAAGAAATGCCCGTATCTTTGGCTTCCCCAAAACCAAAAATTCCTCCTAAGGAATATAAAAGCAATATTCTCCAAATCAATATATGAGCTAGCTTAGCAATATACCTAACTACTTTTTATGCAAAGTTTGTCACTGTCGGCCACTCATGAACCGCCTAGATTTCACCACAAATAGCGTATCACTGAAGAAATGCAAACTTCTCTCTTAATCACCAGTAACACATTATCTTCAAATGGAAAAATAAATTATGAAAAAGCTTACTGTAAATAAAACTATGCAAAATCAGCCAATGTTTCATAAAGGATCAGATACTCCTGAAAGATAAAATATACGTGACAATTATCTATTACTAGAAAATGTAAAGTTAAAGTTCATGAATGGAATCAAATTAATACTAATATTTTTATACACAATTCATAATAAAATAAATTTAAAATTAGTGCTTACAAAAGGGGAGAAATTTTTTATTTTATTTTTGGCAAACAGAATAGAAATTGTGATTTTTTTTTAAAATGTTGTACTAACTCATCATTATGATATCCAAAAAAAAAAAAAATCATTATTGTTAGGATTTAAGATTCCAAGGTTGTATACTTGTGTGGGCAAGTTTGTCAAGACAGGTGCTCAAAGTTTTGGAAGTTTTGGAAATCAGTGTGTAAGTCAAGTAGTTTCGATTAATCTCGATTCATTTATAACCAATCGAATCTAAATCTTGATTGATCAAATTGCACTTTCACTTAACTGGAATTTCAACCTGTTAGCCCATTAAGAACATATTTAGGGTTTCAATTCTACTCAACCTAGTATATAAGTGAACCCTAATATGTACGTCTAAGAAGACTTTAGGAGTTTCTTTCATATAGATTTAAAGGTTCTATGCCTTCTATTTTCAAAAGCCTCTACTAGTGATCTTCTGCCATTAGTTTAATACTCGTGAGTTGGAGTTGCTATTGTTAAGTCATCAAGTGTACTGAATCTAAAACCTTTAAGGGTGATTTTGAAGTTGTGGACTGGAGGTTCACATTGCAACAAGTTGCTTTTAGAGACAACTATGAATCTTGGAGTTTAGTTTGGTAACTAAAGTTAAGTTTACAAAGAATAGAGTTATTCAGTCTATAAACTTCCATCTATTAGTGAAATTGCTACCTCGGGATTGTTTAGTTTAATTCCTCTAATTTTTTTCCTTGGGACAGTTACTCCTTTGGTTTTCCTAGGTCACTGTCTCCTACCTTATTAATTTCCCCATTGTGTGATTGATATTGGTACTTGTTTGTTTGTTAAACCAAGACTTGCATAATTAATCTAACTAGTCACTAACCCGTGCTATGCACGGGAACTTACCTATTTATGAGGTAGACTAAAATAATTTTATAAAATATTAAATTAATTAAGAAACTACATCATTACATGATTTGTTCTTGTATAACTTCAATTTGTGTTACAGTTTGATAAAAAAGCCATTACTTGAACGTGCAATAGCTTACAAAAAATTTGTCAGATAGTTTCAGATACTGCAAAAAAAAAATCAAAAATTCAGATATTAAAACTTTTGAAAGACCAAAAAATAATCTCGATTCATTTATAACCAATCGAATCTAAATCTTGATTGATCAAATTGCACTTTCACTTAACTGTAATTTCAACCTGTTAGCCCATTAAGAACATATTTAGGGTTTCAATTCTACTCAACCTAGTATATAAGTGAACCCTAATATGTACGTCTAAGAAGACTTTAGGAGTTTCTTTCATATAGATTTAAAGGTTCTATGCCTTCTATTTTCAAAAGCCTCTACTAGTGATCTTCTGCCAATAATTTAATACTCGTGAGTTGGAGTTGCTATTGTTAAGTCATCAAGTGTACTAAATCTAAAACCTTTAAGGGTGATCTTGAAGTTGTGGATTGGAGGTTCACGTTGCAACAAGTTGCTTTTAGAGACAACTATGGATCTCGGAGTTTAGTTTGGTAACTAAAGTTAAGTTTACAAAGAATAGAGTTATTCAGTCTATAAACTTCCATCTATTAGTGAAATTGCTACCTCGGGATTGTTTGGTTTAATTCCTCTAATTTTTTTCCTTGGGACAGTTACTCCTTTGGTTTTCCTAGGTCACTGTGTCCTACCTTATTAATTTCCCCATTGTGTGATTGATATTGGTACTTGTTTGTTCGTTAAACCAAGACTTGCATAATTAATCTAACTAGTCACTAACCTGTGCTATGCATGGGAACTTACCTATTTATGAGGTAGACTAAAATAATTTTATAAAATATTAAATTAATTAAGAAACTACATCATTACATGATTTGTTCTTGTATAACTTCAATTTGTGTTACCATTTGATAAAAAAAGCCATTGCTTGAACGTGCAATAGCTTACAAAAAATTTGTCAGATAGTTTCAGATACTGCAAAAAAATAATTTAAAAATTCAGATATTAAAACTTTTGAAAGACCAAAAAATATTAAAGAATTAGATGATTCACTGCTTAGAAATTATTGAAATAAAACAAAATATATATGACTAAACAATTGAGAAATATCAGAGAAATATGGGTTACGTTCAAAAGAATAATCCCTGGCTATAACTATTGAAAGGAATCAAAAGATTCAGAGCCTACAAATTATATATAATGTGTGTGTGTGTGTGTGTGTGTGTGACTATACAAATTCAGATGTTAAAACTTCGAAAATGCCAAAAAAGATATATAATTAAAGAATAAGTTATTGAAACAATTCAAAAAATATATGACTATTCAAAAGAGAAATACAAGAAAAAGAAAAAAGTACATGAACCCATAAAACAATAAGTTTTAAATTTTAATAGGTCTAAACTTTAAACGAACCTTATTAGCATGTGGCCCACGTTAAAAAATGTTGAGCAGGAGTCCTCGTCGAAATAATGAAAGTCATACCTCCTCTTAATATATTGTATATAAGCTTTCTACCCAAGAAATTAACATATTTTTATATCATAAGGTGAAACAAAGACATATGCAGTAATAACAACCTTAAATCTCAATTATTGCAAGCTTTTTTTCTTGTAAAAAATGGCTAAAGAGAGTTTAGTGGTTCATATATGAAAATTACTTTTTAAAAAAATACATGAAAAACCATAAAATAAATTTTTTTTTTTTAAACAAAGTAGATGAGAAGAAAATAACAGAAAAAAAACTCATACCTCTACTCGGCTTAAAAAAAAATTGGAGTTTGCACTACTTTTATAGTGTTCATGATTAACCTCACATATTTGGAGATAAATTATCAATGTTTGAGTTCGAGTTTAAGTTAGACTTGTTAGAGAGGTAGAGTTTCACTCCTTATTAAGTTTGGACTAAACAAAAATTATTTTGTTTTAAAAAAATAATAATGATGAGTTTGCGTTTAAGTTGGACTTATTAGAGAGATAGAATTTCACTCTTTATTAAGTTTGGACTAAATAAAAATAATTTTATTTAAAAAAATGATAATAATGTGGCAAGTTTTAGAGAGATTAATAAAAAGTTAAAAGTTTCGGATATATATATATATATATATAATCAACTCGGCTGTAAAATTGGTTGACAACCGGTTTAACAGGGGTCTAAACTCAATAATTATGTACTAAATATCGAGTTAATCCCATCATTATGTTAATTAATTTAGTTGGTTTTAGGGCTGCAGATAATGAGCTAAAGATGCTTTGTAGATGGCAATTTCATGTGTACTCCGCGTTTGAAATGGAATACCTTACGTCCAGTGGGCAAATTGGCACCAAAGCATACGAATTTATATGCGAAATCAGCACATATACGAATTTAGAAATTAGAATACATTCCTCACATAATGACATATTTTTCTCTTATACAGAAAATGGCATCACCTTCTTGAAATTCTCTCATCCGCATATCCAATATCCAAACCAAGCAATGCCTGAAATCTAGATTACCATACGCTCCTAGAAATTGGCATCTCATTTTACAGTGATGATCTAGATTCTAGAACAGACATGTGGGTCTTGACAGACATACATATATTTTCATTTTTATTCTCTTCTCTAAAAAATCCAATTTTCTTTTTATTATTTTCACACACCACCCCCCACCCCCCCCAAAAGAAAAAAATAAAAAATAAAAAATAAAAATAAAAACTTGATATTACTAGTAACTAACATAATGGTTAGTACTTTTTAACACAAACAAAAATTTCAGAGATTTTAAACAAAACAACTTAAGGGGTAAAGTTTCCATTGCATTTATGGCATATAGTAAAATGTACACATAGATTCACACACACACAAAGTCACATCACAATGGAAGAAGAAATATACAAGATTTGAATTTCCTCATACATACTCTAGTAATTCTAGAATACAGAGTACTCTTCTTCCCTTTGAATCTTTTGTTGCCTGGCAATGAAAGCCTCCACCTTGCGCTGGAACTCCTCGTTGCTCATTTCAACCTCAGGACATGAACTTTTGGCCAATTTCTGACAAGAATGATCACTCTTCCTGAAATTCTGTGTCTGCAAGCGTCGTAGTTCGCGGCGTGATTTCTCGCAAACCCCCCGACTTATTTTCTCGGATTGAGTCCTCTTGTAATCCTTAACTACACTCTCATCAGATATGATATGCTTGTCGACGATCCGGGTCTCAACTTGGTTAACTTTCTGGTTCTTTTCACTATTCTTAGTGATCTCCTCGTAAAGATCCAATCCTGAAGTGTTTTTTGTGGAATCTCGAGCTGAAAACTGCCCGGACTTGGCGAAAAGAGTGATGATTATAACATTTCCAACCACAAAAACGAACCGGGGACTAACCAAGAGAACGGACAAGTTATGGAAGTACCCACTAGAGTTCTTCATAGCATGTGGGAGGTGCAAGGAAAGCCTGGAAATCAAGACAAGAACAACGCATACTTCGATTACCCGGACAAAGTTTGCAACCTTTTGAAGCTGGCGATGTTTTTGCATCGCGTTCGCCTTAACATTGATGTTGTAGAAATCGAATGAATCCATTTGTAGACAAGGATGGAGAATGAGCAAAACTTGAGAGGGTTGTGGATGTTTTTCTTTTCTTTTCCTGCTTTCTTCTTCTTTAGGACTATTCACTCGAAAGGAATTTGGATTTTCATCAAAGCTTCATTAGCAGCCATTTCTCTAAAGAGAGAAAAGAGAAAAACTGCTACCATCATAGAAGATGATAAGGTGGTTTTAAGGTTTCGGAGCATAAAGACAGAGTTAAAGCAATTGAAAGCCTTAGAGGCAAAAACAGATGGCTAGGCAGAGGAAAACAGAGGGAGGAACTTAGTGTAGGCAGAGGAAACAGAGTGAACTATATGCTCTGTTTGCTCAGAGGTGTAAGATCTTTCTCATTTATAGGCATATAGAATATATGCCTTTCCACTTTTTCTTTTATTCCAATTGTTAACTTTATTTTCTTTTTTCTTTTTTCCTATCAATATTTATTTACTTTTACTTTTCTTTTTCTTTTTCTTTGCTGAATGATTTATTTACTTTATTTCAAATGTGGGAAATGAGTAGTACTAAAAAATGTACAATTTGTGGACTCCTTTATTGGATTATGTACTTTGAAAAAATATGACTAGAAGATTATTTTTTCGTGCATTCACACTCAAGTGCAGTTCGTGGGTCATAGCATTTTTCCCAGTAAAATGTAAACCATTAGATAAATTCTCTACGTTTTGGGAGAAATACTATTATTCCACATCTATAACATCATCTTTTAAGAAAGTAAAAACAGCTTATTTTTAGCAGCTTCCTTAATACAGAGTCTAGACAATTAGTTGGGGAGCCAGAATTTTATATCTTTTTTTTTTTAGAGAGTCAAGCTAAATATATAAAAAGAATTTTAATTTTTTTTAAAAAAAACTTATTAATCATCTATACATATATATACACATAAAATATGTTTACAACATGATTTAAAAAAATATTTTTCTCATATATAACCTAAGTATTTACATCAAATTAGTCTTCACATAAATTAAAATAATTTGTTTATTCTATCAATTTGTAAGCTGTGAACTATCATTTTTCAATCATATTGATCACAATTATTTTTTTTAACATTTTAGTTCAAGAGAACAAATATACTTTACATGTCTAAACATATACAAATCAAAAGATATATAATTGTTGATTTTGTGGTTAGGAGTTGAGTTTGTTATTTATTTTTATTTTTTTTACAAGAAATTTTTTTTTTTTTTTGGTTTAGACTCCTATATACTCAGATTTGTTTAACCTAATTAATTAACCAAATTAATACTTAGGTTTTGTTATGAGATCTAGGTTAAACACATACAATCATATTACTTAGTGCAGAAAAGCAAAGAAGGCAAGCACTATTATGATCCACGAAAACTAATGAAACCAACATTTTTAAGGTAAAAAACCTGGGGAGGATTTAACCTAATATATTCTCAAGGCAAACAAATTCACTATGATAGAATGGAAGTTTACGATAGATTTTCTTCCTAAAATCTAAAGCTACCTCTTGTAAAACTTACTCACACGACCACGTGCAACTCCGACTTCACGGACTCTTCTATCATGTGTTTGCTAAACACAAACACCCACATTTGTGACTTTGAGATCTCACTCAAAAATTTAAATCTTTTGCTATATATGATCTTGATAGGAGAAAGTACAGTACCTTTTAGATCTCAAAAGAGCACCTCCAAATTCATAACAAAATATGTCTTAGGGTTTCCTTTATATACTAGGAGAATTAGATCTAGAACCTTAATCACTTAATGGGCTTAATGAGCAATTGGACCTAAATTAAAATCTGCAAAATTCGCATCTTGATCGATCGAGCCTTCTTCTCAATCGGTCGAACTTGGCATGATTCAAATTCTTGAATTTGCAATTTCCTTATTCTTATATTTTGACTTATAGCACCTTGAACATTGTCTAGTCATATCTATAGACTTAGGAATCTATATCTAGACAAATTTGTGTTCACAGTTTGTCAATTGTTGTAAACTTTTAGAACCTAAAAAAAAATAATGATCTACAACTCTTAACCACAAAAACAACAATTTTCTTCTCTGCTAAAAAAAAAAAAAAAAAGACTTAGCGTCCATATCTCTAATTTTTTTTTTTTTTAACAGATTGTATGTATGTATTTATGTATGTAAAATTTAGAAGACTTCTATTAAAGATATTTAGTTATCTATTTGTTCTTATTAAAAAAAAAAAAAGTTATCTATTTGTAATAACACATATCTTGAATATGCTTTTATTTAATGAATTAAATATTGAGCCATTTTGGATAAACTGTTATAAAAGCATGCATTTTAAAATATATATTGCAAAAATGTGGTTGTTGTTTAAAATGAGTGTTTGTTAACAAGTTAGTCGGTGCTGCATATTTGAATTGCAATTTTTTGAAAATGCAAGTTTAGGCTACACAAACACCTAAATATACAGGCACATTGTGTAAGAACAATGAATGGAAAAATAATTCATTAATAATTTATATAAACTTATGTATCTTTTGGAAAAAAAAAAAAAAAAACTATTCATTGATTTAATGAGCTTTATATGGTATAAGAATAATAATAAGAAAAAACTATGCATTGATCATTTAGGTGGAATTTCGATACAGATTATTTAGTGCACGTTTGTGTCTGTGTTTAAAAACAGTGGGTTGTGTGTACTGTTCACGGAACTCGCAAACTCCTTTTTTCAAAAAAACAACTTTAAAACTAAGTTCTACAATACTATTTACATATTTAAAAATTATTTTACCACAGTGTTTTCAGTTTTTAGTTTTTAGCAATAAGCGGTATCCAAACAAACCCTTAGAGTATAATTTAAAAAAAAACTAGGGGGCATTAGTAAAATTTTATAAATTAAAAATAAATAAAAAATAAAAGAGAGAGAGAGAGAGAGAGAGAGAGAGAGAGAGAGAGAGGGAGAGGGAGAGGGGACTGTAAAAAGACAAGGGGAACTTAAATTCCTCATTTATTCTCTCGCACAAATGCAGCTTCTCTTCTCAAACCTCCAATATGTCTTAGGAAGAAGACAACATATGCTTTTATTCCCTTCGTCCGGATGGACACCCACTATTTCTTGTTGCATTCAGCCAAATTGTATATACTATGTGTGCACATTCCTTTTAACCAATATCTCCAATGAATTTAACAAGTACTTCCAATAGTGTATATATTTTATTCACATTATTTCATAATCTTATGTGTATATTTTTTCCCATTTTCCGCACATCTCTTCCTCCTTCTAGGTTTTTGGCTTATTGTTGCCAATGGTTATTCAGTTATTGTTTATGGAGATTTTGTTTTATTTTAATTTATCCCAACTTGTTTGATTTTTCTTGTCCTAATTTTGATTTGCACTAAAAAAAAAAAATCACATTTACCCAAAAGACAAAGTTTGGCTCCAAACATGTTTGGAGCCAATGGCTACAATACCATTTAATATTTTTTTTATCGAATGTGAATTTTAACAAATCTACTATTAGATTATATTTTCTTCTCATATTCTTCATGCTTGCAAAAACCAATAACTATGTTACTATTAAATGTTTAAATTTCAAGTTTTTTTAATATAAGATTATGTATAAAATATAAATTTATGGATTGAATAGTAAATAGCATCCAACTGGTACAAAATTTGACACGCATGTTAAGAATATAAATAACATACAATTCAACAGGTAGATTTTCAAAATATATAATCATGTTAATCTTTTTAGCAGGTGTTGTAGCCAAACTTTGTCCTTATCCAAACCCCTTATCCAAAAAGACTCTAATGAGACACATAAACTTCTTCCCTTATTTTTTCAAATTACTTAAATAAAAAAAAATCATTCAACTAAACCAATTTGATGGTTCAAAATTTTTTCTTAAAAAGGTATCCAGTTGAATCTAGAAACTACAAATGAAGATTTTGTAGTAGCCTTTTCATCTCCAAAGGCTTGCCAAACGGCAAACCTAGAAGATAACTAGCATCACAATCAAAAGGATTCCAAACCCATTTCTTTCTCACTAAGAAAATGCCACGTAATAGCAACTTTTCCTCTCTTTATAGTCTCTTCCTTCCAAACTTTCACCTTTATATTTGGGCATTCAACACTCTCTTCTCCTTTCCTTTTCACTTTTCTCCCCCACTATAAACTTTTAGACTTCTTCCAAGAGAATCAACAATAATAGAGGATTATCAACCAAAAAAAAAAGGCAATAATAGAGTATTAAAGTGTGTAATCTTTGCTTTATGATACTCATAAGTTTTTTTATTTTTTTTATTTTTTTTTATTTTTTTATTTTATATATATATAACCTCAAAAATTGGTTTGTTTGTTGCACTGTCTTCTTTGATTTGAATTGAGACAATGAATGCCATTTTTTTTTTTAAATATAAAAAAGGTGGGAAAAGAAAGTTACACCGTCCTTATCTCTAAATGCAGGTAAACTAGAAGGTGACTTAATGGCTGAATGTGTGGGATGTATAAAAAGTTTAGATTTTTTTTTTTTTTTTTTTTGAGAAAATAAAATGATGTCGCGGAAGCCTGAAGAGAAGCACACACGATGCTCTCTTTGATGGACAGAAACTAAACTGTTAGTTCCTGGGTAGTAAACCTCGAATCCACGAGGGGTTCCTTGAATCCACAAGGTAATAGGTCTGGAATCCACCAGAGAACACAAAAGACACAAGTCTGAATTTTTATTGATAATAAAACTATGAAAAACGTTTACAGACCTAAGGGCCTATTTAAGGGCTCCTTAAAACTTGACTGACAAGGAAATATAATCTAAAATAACTCCTAATTGATACCTAACCATAACAGGAACCAAATTTGACCTAAAAAACATTAAATGCACCTAAAAACAAGGAAATAAATCACCTAAACCTAAAATAACGTTTTTTTACATAAAAATACCAAAAATAATAAATTACAATAATTAAATAGTAAATTGTGTCCTACATCATAAAAAGTTTAGATTGAATACGTTGGATTATGGCAAAGCTTTCACCTGGCATGTATAGATCCATGCCACCTTATAGTAATAAGTGGACCAATTTTTTTTTTCTTTTTTTGCATAATTTGGAAACGAATGTAGCTTTTGCACTGGCACCTCTCTCTCTCTCTCTCTCTCAAATTTGAGTCTCTATATTGTAGTTGAAAGACGATTCAGCCAAAAGTAATTTTGCTATAGGACTTTGGAATCCAACTTAGACAAGTTATGCTTTTCATCAATAATGCTGCATCAAAAACTTCAGCAAAATACGATCTTGTTTCTCACCTCTATTAATTTTTTTCTTTTTCTTTTTTTTCTAACTTTGAAATTTAATAATGAGCAAATTACACTTACACCCTCCTAGGTATAGCGAAGTTACACCTGTTAAACTCTATTGTAAAAAAAAAATGACACTAATCTCAAATTATCAAAATAATTGACACTCCGCACTCTTTTTTGTACTACTATATGACAAAATAATTGACACTCCAATGTGTTGGGACATTGGCATCATGAGGCCTTCATGAATGATATCTTTGGTTAGCTTACACACACACACATATGTATATATATTGTTGTTGAGGGTTGTTTTTTGAATTGCCACTTATCTGTACTTGGTTGGCCTTTCTTTTTGACCCGGATTTAGTTTGCAGAGTCAAATCCACCATCGAGACGAATCATGATGTAAACTTTAAAATGAAAATTTAAAAAAAAAAAAAATTTATGATTAGTGTCACGAAGGATAAAGGGTCATTTCTATTTAGTGCACGTACCCAGAAACTCATGGAAGTGTTTGAAGGCTTGATTCGAATGTATATTATATATAACATCTAAATATAAATGTATTTTTCTGTATCTTTCTAGATCACCTAAGTTCTGATTGCCCTTATAAGCCATAAATATTGCACCTTGTGTCAATATACACACACTGCCATCCTTTTTTAATATTAGATCGACACCCTTCTCCCTTCCGAGCAGGACCCACCACAATGCAAAGGGATTTCAAATTATTAACAAAATTCCCTTTTACATATTGCCAAACTCATCATCTTAATAGGGTTAATTACTTGACTGGCCTTTGCCATCATCATTGGTAATTATATCATCCATGCTCAGCTACAAAAAGTATATATATATATATATAAAGAGAGAGAGAGAGGAATTTTAAGCATGGACCAATTAACATAAGATGTGCATTCATATTTCTATAGTACATCTAAACCTTTATAGTTTATAAGATTTTGTTGATAATGAGAACTCTTATTCACTTAATGAATGTTTACATCAGATCTGCCCTTTATACACAAAACAGAGGAACGGTTACTAACTTAACAGATTAACAAACTTCTAACTAACTCACTTAACACTAAAACTAAAACTCACATGCTCTCTCACGTGTAATACTAAACAATATATACAATAGAGCTAAACTACCTTCAGTTTATACAATGAATTATACAAAGCTACATGTCGTTGCCTTCTATTTCTAAGTCTGACTTCTGCTGCAACTGATGCTGCTGCTGCATACTCTACTGCTGCTGCTGCTGCAATCTTTGACACTCCCCCTCAAGATGGACACCACTGGAATGAATATTTAGGATTCCCATCTTGCCAATTAAGACAGTAAACTGACTTAGATTCAAGGCCTTTGTCAATAAATCTGCCAATTGAGAATGACTCCTAATATTCATCAACCTTATAACTCCATCCTCCACTTTGTCTCTCACAATATGACAGTCAATTTCAATATGTTTTGTGTGTTCATGAAACACAGGGTTAGATCCTATGTGGATTGCTGCCTCACTATCACTGAACAACAACGCTGCTTTGTCATGTTCTATATTTAGATCGTTCAACAAGTACAAAATCCAGGTCACTTCACACACAGCCACAGCCATTGACCTGTACTCAGCTTCTGCAGTAGATCTAGAGACTGTATTCTGTTTCTTAGACTTCCAAGAGACCAATGAGTCACCTAGGAAAACACAGAAACCTGTAATGGACCTTCTAGAATCTAAACAAGCAGCCCAATCTGCATCTGCAAAGGCATTTATGTGCAGTGAAGTGTTTGATGAAAAAAACAATCCTTGACCTGCCGTGCCTTTAATGTACTGGATGATTCTATATGCTGCCTTTAAATGAGGCTTTCTAGGCTTAGACATGTACTGACTTAACCGGTGCACAGAGTAAGTAATGTCCGGCCTAATGATTGTCAAGAACAGGAGTCTACCTATCAGCCTTCTATACATTCCAGCATCATGTAGTAACTCACCATCATCTTTGCTCAACTTTAAAGTAGCTTCCATGGGAGTTCTAGCTGGTTTACAACCAAGCATTCCAACATCATGAACAATTTCAAGAGCATACTTTCTTTGACACAAAGAAATGCCCTTTTGTAATCTTGCAACCTCCAAACCCAGAAAATACTTCAAACTACCCAAATCCTTAAGTTTGAAATGCTTGTTTAGATACACTTTAAGGTCTTCTACAGCTTTAGGATCATTGCTACCAATTAGGATATCATCAACATAAACTAGAAGAGCAATGAACAATCCACCATCCTTCTTAATGAATAAAGAGTAATCTGCTTTGGATTGAACAAAACCATGCTGCAATAAGGTGTTTGAAAACTTTGAAAACCATTGCCTTGAAGCTTGCTTAAGCTTCAAATTGATGCCTTCAAAGAAAGTCATACCTGACATATTGAGAACATTGCTAGACTGGGAAACAGTTTCTTGGTGTGATGCTTGAGATTTTGGATGACTCTTGATCACGTTACCAACCATATGGACCTCCTTATTTCCCATGTTAAGCTAAGCAGCTTGCATTTGATTGCCTAACATAGCCAGAAACTGCTGACATTGCTCCTTAGTAAAGGGAAATTGATTATCATCAATGACTGACTGAGTTCTCTCTGTAAGATCTTCTTGAACACCAACTTGATTCACCATTGAATTCTTTTCTTTAGGTTTGAAACCAGGAGGAAATCCATGTAGTTTGAAACACTTCTCCGCAATGTGACCAAGTTTCCCACAATGATTACAAATAGGCCTATCCTTGCCCTTAGAATTCTTACCCACAGAAAAGGAAATAGCATTGTAACCTTTCACAGCAAGAGCAGTTGACTCAATGTGAGCATTTGAACTTCCCACACGCCTTTGAAGCAACTCAAAGCTCTCAAGAATGAAACCCTAGAATTTGGGAATTTTCTAGAACGAGACTCTAGAACTTGAGAGAGCCTTGCTCTGATACCATATAAGATTTTGTTGATAATGAGAACTCTTATTCACTTAATGAATGTTTACATCAGATCTGCCCTTTATATACAAAACAGAGGAACGGTTACTAACTTAACAGATTAACAAACTTCTAACTAACTCACTTAACACTAAAACTAAAACTCACGTGCTCTCTCATGTGTAATACTAAACACTATATACAATAGAGCTAATCTACCTTCAGTTTATACAATGAATTATACAAAGCTACATGTCGTTGCCTTCTATTTCTAAGTCTGACTTCTGTTGCAACTGATGCTGTTGCTGCATACTTTGCTGCTGCTGCTGCTGCTGCAATCTTTGACATAGTTCGTACTTTAATCAAAGCAGAAAGAGAAAATATATTAATTTCCAAGAAGTGAACCATATGATATACATGATAAAATATAAAACACGAATATTATGCACTTTTCCTTTTATTTGCAGAAGCAAATCTTTGACCCTGTTATTCACATGCTGGACCTATAGCAAGTAAATAACTCAGCAGCAGTTCTTATATAGAAAACAAAAATAAAACATTAGGATTACATCCAAATAACATAATACAAAGGTGACCATCTTAAATAAACAAAATTCGCTGCACCCAAATTGAAAACTCAAATTAATTAGAACTTTAAAGCTTATAAAGGAAAACAGAGCCAAAATTCCACCATAACATAACTCATTAAGCCATAAGTATACATGGCATAGAGTTTCTTAAATGTTAAATTTGAATTTTCTTAGTTCTCATGGCATGTTTACATATAATGACAGTAATATAGGGTAAATAATTTAGCTCTGCCCTTTCTTCAAATATTTATAAGCATGATTATTACACACAAGTGGAGAAGAAAGTGGAGCTATGAAAATTAATGACAGCAAGGAGATTTGGGCATGATAGGGTTATATACTATTGCATCTGTCTTAGATGTAAATGAGTCAATGAACCATGATCATTAGCTTCTTAAAAAAATTTGGAAAGGGTACAAAAGAGGTCTACAAGACCTCTAGAATAGTACATTCTAAATTCAAAAAAGGAAAGATTGGACGTCCACAGCTTTTAAATGAGGATCAGTAGTTCTGAACTTCATAAGGCAACTCCAAAAAGGCTCTGAAAGAATATAGAAAGTTTCCAAATCTAATAAACTAAACTATCACTACAAGAAAAAAGACCTGTTACAACAAATAATATTGCAACATCAAAAATAATTGGGTTAATAAATATACTATTGCATCTGTGGGTTGTTTTTTGTTGTAATATTAACTTAAATTTATTACATCAATTAAGATTGTTGCAAGAATTACCTTGTTATATTTAAATGTGTTGTTGTAATAACTAAACCTTATTTTATTTTGAAATATGTTGTTGCAATAAGCAACCACTTATTTCACATCAAAATATATTGTTGTAATAGGTGAAAAAAGAATTATTACATGTGTTTGATTGTAAACTCAACATGTTATGTATATAATTGTGTTTTTGGACATATTAATTTAATGGTGTACTTTGACTTTTGCATTTTTTAATTTGTATCTTTAATTTGTTATTATAGTTCCTCAATATAATGTTTATATTGTTTTATAATGTGTATATTGTAAGACAGGATAATAGACAAATTAATAATAAATAAATAAAACTCAACCTNTACTTGAGTAGAAAAAAGCAAAATGCCTCAAAGTAATGCCTTCAAAAAGGGTCATACCTGACATATTGAGAACATTGCAGATGGGAAACACTTGCTTGGTGTGCTACTTGAGAGCCTGAATGAGACTTGATCACATTACTAGCCATATGGACCTCCTTATTTCCCATATTAAATTGAGCAGCTTGCATTTGATTACCCAACATAGCCAAGAACTGCTGACATTGTTCCTTAGTAAAAGGAAATTGATTAGCATCAGTGACTGATTGATTGTTCTTTGCAAGATCTTTTTGAACACCCACTTGATTCACCATTGAAGCCTTCCTTTAGGTTTGAATCCGTGAGGGAATCCATGCAGTTTGAAGCACTTCTCCACAGTATGACCAAGTTTCTCACATACAGATAGGCCTATCATTGCCCTTAGAATTCTTGCCCCCAGAGAAAAAGGAAGTAGAATTAGAACCTTTCACAACAAGAGCAGTGGACTCAATATAAGTATTAGAACTTCCCATACACCTCTGCCTTTCTTCTTGAATCAACAAAGAGTAGACTTTGTTAATGGATGGAAGTGGTTCCATTAACAAAATCTGTCCTTTGATTTGAGAGTATGAATCATTGAGTCCCATTAAAAATTGCATCATTGAATCTTGAAAGTGAACATTCTCAATTCTTTGTGAAAGATTACAAGTACATTTTCCACAAGAACAGGTTAGGGCAAGCCTGAAGTTCTTGAGTTGATTACAATATAGCTTCAATTAAGTGAAATAAGCAGTGACTGAAGAATCACCTTGATTGATTGATGCAATATCCTTTTGTAACTTAAAAACCCTAGGTCCATTGCCTTGGGCATGTGTGTCTTTGAGATCATTCCAAATCTCTAATGCCATGTCTCTATAAGTGATGCTTACTCTAATCTGAGGTGAAACAGCTTTCATCAACCATGAACCAACCATGTTATCACAACAAATCCAAGCATCAACTGCTGCTGGTGTTTTGATCAGTGGAGAAGATAAAGTGATTGTGCCATCAACAAAACCAAACTTATTCTTTGCAATTAAAGCCTTCTTCATAGATCGAACCCAAGCATGGTAATTTTCACCAATCAAGACCTCTGATACGAGCATAGCTCCAGGACTTTCAGGATTATAGATATCCTCTACCAATGCTGGATCACATTCAATTGAAGTGGAAGGAGAATCTGATGCAGAAGCTGTGGACGCCATTGAAGCAACTCCAAGCTTTTAAGAATGAAAACCCTAGAATTTGGGAATTTTCTAGAACTAGACTCTAGAACTTGAGAGAATTTCGCTCTGATACCATATAAGATTTTGTTGAAATGAAAAATCTTATTGACTTAATGAATGATTACACAGTTGTGCTCTTTATATACAAAAACTAGGGGTGTGCATGGGTCAGATTGAGAGGATTTTTTAACCCAACCCACCATGATGGGTCAAAAAAAATTCAACCCAACCCAACCCATCACATAAGTCCAACCCAACCCACATGGGTCGGGTTGGGTCGAGTTGAACCCATGGGTTTGACAATTTTTTTTTTTTATAATTACTAAATTGAGTAGAAAAAAAAATATTAATATATTAAAAAAGCCCAAAGATTAGTATCAACGTAACTCCTTAAAGGTAAACAACACTAATGACTAAACAACAATAGTAATTTACTAGAGTTTGTGTGAACTAATTGGTTTTTATATAGGATAGGAAGAGCTGGTTATTTAAAAATTTATTAATTATATAATATATATATATATATTAAATTAGTATTAGTTGAATCGAGGAAATGTTGCTCTACAACTAGTTTTTTTTTTTTTTTTTAATTATTATATATATATATATATAAGTGCTCTACAACTGGTTTTTTTAAAAAAAAAATATTTAATATACAATATATTTAAATATATATTAAATATGGGTGGGTTGGGTCGGGTTTGACGGGTTTGTAATTTTATGACCCAAACCCAACCCGACCTGCTATAAAAAAAAAAAAAAAAAAAAATTTGTAACCCAACCCACCCTCCAAGCCCTAAAAACCGACCCAACCCGGCGGGTCGAGTTAGGTTGGGTCAGGTTTGGCGGGTCGATGGGTTTTCTGCACACCCCTAACAAAAACAAAGCATCAGTAACTAACTTAACAGATTAACAAATTCTTAACTAATCAACTAATTGACTAAACACTAAACTAAAATCTCAAGTGCAACATTAAAGGCTATAGACAATAGAGCTAAAACTACCTATAGTTTATACACAATGAACTATACAAAACTACAAGTTGTTGCCTTTTTGTTCTAAGTTTGACTTCTGCTTTGAATCTAACTGTTGCTGTTGCTGCTGCTTCAATCTTTGACAAAGGGTGTGTTTGGTTGGAGTGGTGGAAAAATGGGAGGATAGAAAATGAAGGGAAGATAGAAAAGGGGAGGATAGAAAAGGTTTTAATTTCTCTCCTCTTTATTTGGTTGAGAGTGAAAAGGTGGAGGGATAGAAAAAGTGAGCTTGTATAAATTTACTCATATACTCTTGTCAAAAAATGATGCACAATTAAAATAAACAAGTGACAAGCAATTAAAAAAATAATAATAATAATAAAAAAAGAAAAAAAGAAGACAATCACCCAAATTTATTAAACAATAAAATTATGTCCAGGAAAAAAAAATCATGTCTAATTAAAAAAGGAAAAAAAAAAATAACACCACATACAACCCAGGAAATCAAAAGAAAGAAGGATTAAAAAAAAAGTAGGCAATGTTCCCAGGAAGTGAAAACAACAATAACAACAACAACAACAATAATAATAATAATAAAATGCCTTAAAAGGAGCAAACACCCAAAAAAGCAGGCAGAAGAAAAAACAAGAAAAAAAAGAAAGAAAAGAAAAAGAAAACCAAGGCAACTGGACGAAATTAGTGCAATGGGCAATTTTGTTATTTATCCATCAAACTCCTCCCACCATATTTTCTCTTCATTTTGGAGAGACAAGTTTTAGGTGGGCCTTGGTGGAAAATGCCTAGGCCCCACCAAAAAATTTTCTCTCCCTCCCTCCTTGCCAAACAACACCATTTCCCATTTTCTCTCCAATGTTTTCCATCAAACCTATTTCACCTCCAAACAAACACACCCTAAATCTTTCTCTCCCTCATTCTCAAATTTGAATTTCTGCTTGGTAATGCAAATAGGATCGGTTTTATGGGGAGTTCTTAACTCCATGCATGAAGCTTTAAATACAAGTCCTTGACTTGTAAATCCTATTTGTACAGTACCAAATAAAAATTCTCTCAAGTTGTGGTGTAATGTTCTTTCTAATTGGAGTCTTTAACTCTACCCCATCAATGGAGTCCTAGACTCTACCAAATTAATTGGAGTCCTTGACTCTACCCCATTAATGGAGTCTTTGACTCTACTAAACTAATGGAGTCCTTAACTCTCCTCCATCAATGGAATCCTTGACTCTATCAAATTAATTGGAGTCTTTGACTCTACCCCATTAATGGAGTCCTTGACTCTACTCCAATAATGGAGACATTGACTCTACCCCATCAATGGAGTCCTTGACTCTACCAAATTAATTGGAGTCCTTAACTCCCAAAATTATCTTAAGTGGGGATTCTAATTCCTTCAAATTCCAATATGAATAATTCTTTGGAATTCGTAATCTCTTAATCAAGATTGGAATTAATAATTCTCAAAATAAATGACTGTGTGCACCCAAAATGAGTTTGATAAGCTCGCTCTCCCTTGGGTTCATAATCTATTTGTAATGTGGGCTTTGGATTTCCTACTCTGGGTAGTTCCTACTTAAAGACCCAGCAACAATTACCAAGCCTTGGTAGCTCCATTCTCTCACTCTTATGACTCTATTCCTCTCAATTCTCAGTAGCCTTCTCCCCCATTCAACAACCTTTTTCTATTCCTCAGTTCCGCATATTTATAGCTCAAGATTAGTGGGAGAATCATGATTACTCTTATGGCTGGTGGAAGAAGAGGTCCAATGTCATCAACCCTAAATGGGTGTTTAGGTGGGAGTAGGGTGTGGTGCGATTGGCTTTGGAACTGGTTCCCACTTCAGTAGAATTGCTCAGTAAAGGTACGCCCTTAGACATTATTGGGTGGCCGGGAGACAACACCCCCGTGCAGTTGTCTCCTTGCTTGTGAAGTGGTTTGCAGATTGCGATCCAGGTGACGTGGTGTAGCATGTGTTGATGAAGATCGCCTGCCCGATGGGCTTTAGAGTGGTCTAAGGCCCGGGCCAAGGGGTGAAATGGACTAAATGTTGGGTTGGAGCATAAGGCCCAAATGGGCCTGGACATTATGGCAGCTCAAGGCCCAAATAGGCCTGGGTATACTAGTGCCGTACAATGACCATAAAAATAAAAATTGATTTAAGGAAATTTTCTAATTCCCAATGTTCATAAAAAATAAAATTGCTTCAAAGAGGTTTTCTTTCCCTTAATTAAATTTGGAAACCACAATCAAAATATCATTAAAATTCCTACAAAGAAGCAAATGAAAGAAAGGGAAAATTGCTTGGAACTTTAACTTCTCAAAAAGAGAATCCTTGATTCAATTTTCATAAAAACATGGTCCTTGACTTATCCTTGAGATTAAAACCAATTATCTCACCTAAAAGCAAAATTAAGTCGATGTTTAATTAAATACAAAGTATTTGACTTAAATTTCCATCATTTAAATTGGGCAAAATCAATTTGAGGATTTTGAATCTAAAACCTCAAATTAAGAACTACGAATTGGCTTGATCCTTGCCAAGGGTACGTAGGCAACCTAAATAAATTATTAGGTGCAGCCACAAATAAAAAAAAACACATATTCCCTTAAACATAAAAATAAATAAACTTATGTACAAAGACGACATAATTGGAATCAAATGGTCTTCCCTTGAAACAAGGGATTGTAATTAAAAAATACATTATCTTGAATGGGCACTACTCACATCAATAAAACTCATACACCAAAAGGCCTATGGGTGAAATTATGTTTGACAAATTTGACTAATTTAACAATTCTTGTTAAACATAATTTGACAATGTTTGTTAAACATAAGTTGACAATTATTGTTAAACATTCATTAACGAGAAAAAATAGCACGATCCAACCAAACCAAAAATAAAAAAAGGGAAAATTACACTCTATTACCTTAAACTATGTCTCAAATTACACTTTGCAACTTAAACTTTTTAAATGCTCGTTCTGCACCCTAAACTATGATATATATTCTGTGCAATTGTTTTATCCATGCAATTGTTAGTAACCATGCTTAGTTTTTTTTTTTTTTTTTTTTGAATCAGTAACCATGCTTAGTTAATTTGGTTAATCACATATATTCTGCATTAATTCCTCATTAATTGTTAGATTTGCCTTAATTTACTTTGCGCTAATTAAAATTTAGTGTTAGCACAAGACTATATGGTAGTACCAAGGATATTGTTAGTAATCAAATTTGGCCTTTGGTGAATTCCTGCATAGACAAGTTCAATCTTGACACTTTAGTGCCATCTGTCGTACTTCTTGGTTGGGATTGAGCTAGTCACTTTTCATTGCAATTAAGAATGTTCTGGGAATTTTGAGCAACATCTGAGAGTGGAGGGAAGGATACTCAACGAAGTCATAGTAGGGTATTGTAAACAGAATGTCTATAATCATAATTAACATTATAGTTATTATGTTTGTTTTTATTTAAGAAATCACTGAGCAAATCAAAACTTTTAGTCTTTCACTTGTTTAACCCAATAAAACTTAAATCGTGACCAAAGTGTATATGTGTGTGCTCAGCAAGTCTCTCTGTCGCAAAAAAAGTAAGTTTTCTCTCTTTTCTTATAGTTTGTTTGGATTGAGGAGGAGGGAGGGGGAGTAGAGTAGAGTAAATTTGATCCAAAATTAGCCAATTTTCAGTCAACTCTACTCCACTCCCACCTCCCCCCTCTCCCCCCTCTCTCAATCCAAACAAACCCTTAGGCAGTAGAAGTGTTTAGGTCCTTCTTTTGAAGGAGAGTTTGTTCTCTTAAGGTAACAAGTTTACCTTTAGAGCCTGTGGGTTTTGTTTTTTCGAGGTCTGTGGAAATACATCTCTCTCTGTTTCTATTTTCTTTCCATTCAATACTATGGAGGAACTAGCAAATCGATGGAACAACCTTTCCCTCTCGAAAAAGGAAAGTACTGATTTCATACTTCAGAAGGATCAACGATCTAGGGAATTTATTCTTGCTGCAAAATTTCTGACACCCCAGTTCCTAAATATAGAGGCTATGGCTCGAACTTTCAAACAATTATGGTGTTCCACATATGACTTCAAGATCCAAAATCAAAGTGAACATAGAATTCTTTTTGTGTTCGATAATCTTAGTGATGTAGACAAAATCCTTCTCAATCAACCTTGGAGTTTTGATAAACATCTTGTGATGTTGCAGAGATATACTATAGACTATCCTATTTGTGAATTAGTTTTTTCAAAAACCTTATTTTTGGTATAGGTTCACGACATTCCAGTGCGCTATATGACAAAGAAAGTGGCCAAGAACATATGTGAAACGATTGGAGAAGTGCAAAGATCGACTGGAGCAGTTGATGAAAAGGGTGGTCACTTTATTTGGGTAAGAGTCGTGGTTGATATTACCTTACCTTTGTGTTGAGGAAGGGTTATTACATTGGAAAATGGAATCAAAAGTTGGGTTAAATTCAAATGAGTGATTACCAAACCTTTGTTATTGGTGTGGGCGACTGGATCATAGTGATAAAAACTGCAATCTATGGATAAAATGCAAAGGCACCCTATCTCCCGATCAACAGCAATATAATTCAAGTCTGGAAGCAGCCTCATATACGCCCAATGGAAAGGATGTCATTTTTGTGCCAGGTTATTTTGAGAACAGGTTACCTTATTAGTGAAAAGCTTTTCGAAAGGCAAGGATGGTGTCGAAGAAGGTGGTGGAGGAAGCAGAGGTTGGCCAACCAGAGCTAAATCAAAACAACATGGAAACCGAAGAGGGGAATGAAGGCATTAATGTGACTAAGTTGTCAGTTACACAAACGAATGTTTTAAGGAAGGCGTTACACTTGGACTTGGTAGTCGATCCAATTTTGAATTCTACTCCAAGTGAAACTCCTCTAATTATTTTTCAAGATTCAATTTAGACAAGTCATAATGGGAATTTATTCCTTTCATCCGTTACTCTAGAAAACCTATTTGATATTCAAATACGTGAGATTGATGAAGACTTGAAAAAGTTTGACAAGCATCTGAATATTTTAGGAAAAACTGTGAAGGCTTTTAATGAGAATATTAATTCCCTTTCAATATGAAATTCTCCAAATAAAGACAGGGGCACATGCAAGACAACAGAGAATTTAGTGGGTGGAGTTATTTACTTGGAGTTAGACTTTGCTACCTATTTAATTTCAAGTAACCCTAATCCCACATCTTCCAAAAGAAAGTGAAAAAACAGGCTCACACAAAGGCTTCAGGAAAAAAAAAAATAGAGCAATCCGATATATGGGAAGTGAGTTGGGGTTGATCATCTAGAGTTACCTTCTAAGCGTATATTGGTTTCAAAAGATTATGGGAGTTCTTCAAATTCAAGAGTGGAGGCTGAGCATCAACCCCGCCTTTCGCAATGAGTTGTTTAGTTTGGAAATGTCATGGGCTTAGGAACCCATAGATAGAGAACGAGCTTGCTGAAATAGTGCGGGCAAAAGATACCTCTATTGTGTTTTTAACCGAAACATGGGGAAATGAAACAAGGCTAAAAGATGTGTTACGAAGAATAAAGTTTGAGAATATGTTCATTGCCCCAAGAACGAACAGGGGAGGTGGATTAGTTTTGTTTTGGAGATCGACAATAGATGTAATGGGGAAGGGTTTTAGCAAAAACTACATTGATGCTATCATTAACAAGAATAAGGAGAACAATTTACCAAATTTTATGGCAAACTAGAGACTCAAAAAAGGTTTGAATTATGGGATTTACTCAATGTGGGAGCCTTTTTGCGTTGATGGGCCAGGGCTCATTCTACTACACCCAAGCCTGTGGATTGATGGGTCAAGGAGTTGGGACTGGCCTATTATCCCAATGGGATTATATCGCAAGCCAACTTGTGTGCAAGTTAGGCATTCCCAATGCTCAGACGAGATGAAAAGTGCTATAGCAAACTGGGTGTCTCAACGGACACAGCGGATAATACCATGGCAGAATAACTGATATAGCATATATAATAAGGAAAATACCATAGTTGAACAAATGTTACAACAATAATAGAAGATACTACAATGGAACAACTGACACAGAAAATGTAATAAAAGGTGTTATAGCAGAACAACTGATACAGTAAATATAAAAAATATATATATATATATATGCTACAGTAGAACAACTGATGCGTCAAATATAATAAAAGGTGCCATGGCAGAATAGCCAACAATGTAAGACACTACAACAAAACAAATATTGATAAAAATGCTAAACAAGTTAAAAGAAACCACAACAAGAAAATGGCAACTACTCTAAGCAAATAAGATGACGTGAGTTCACTGTCCCAATCCTAGGTCAAGTATACCAACAACGAAAAGTCCAAGAAGGGATCTAAACCCCAACATGAACAACCTTGTTATAGGCTTTTCCATCAAAGTTGTTCGTTTTGGAGAAAAAGCCTAAATGGTTATGGGTTATGACTTATAGAGTTCCAAAGAGTGGGCTTGTCAAGAAAAGGGAAAGATGATCTATTGATGCATGCCCCTATTTCTGTTGGGTTTTCTCTCCTCCTTTTTTACCACTTTCTTTCTTTCTTTCTTTCTCTTAATTCTTTTATTCTTATTTTCTTGCTATTCTCTCACGTGGGTTCCTCCGCTTTCATCTATGGCTACCTTTTCCTTTTATAGTGAATTGATTCAATGAGATTTCTCCTTTTTGTCCCTAAAGTTTCACCAACTGCTTTTGGTTTCTTGTGGGCATTCCTTAAGGATTGCCCACTAACCCGTTGGTTGCCCGACCACTACCTCTGCTCAGAGTGTGCTTGCTGCATCATTCCCCGTCTAGACAAAACTCTACTTTGTTTTGTTTCTCCCTTTATCTTTCCTGCCTTACCTGAATGGATAAGGGCTTGAGCTCCTCTCTCTACCTACCTCTATGGCATGCAACAGATGGTCCCAGCCCTTTACCTGCCTCTTTTGGATAAAATTCCATCCTAACAAGGCATTTTTCCAAAAAGAAGTCTTGGTAGGAACCCTAAAATAGACCATTTTCCCCCCCACCACCAAACCACATCCTCTAAGTCCCTTCACTGAGGGCCCACCTCTCCTGTGTTGGGTAGGTACAAATGGGTGGTGCTCCAGCACTTGTGTGTGCGTTCCACTAGCCTTTGCATTTGTCTTCTTTTACTCCAACGCCATTTTTGCTTGTGCTTTTGGGCTTGTACTATTTCATTTTATTTCCCCATGGGCTTGGACATTGGCTTAGCAGAAGTCCCTACCCATCCAGTCCGTTGAGCTTTTGTTCTTGTAACTTCTCTTCTTGCTATGCCCATAGACCTGCTGGCTGTCATTCTTGCCATGTTGGCCCATTGGGCTTTTTACCTCTTTTCTTAGGCTTTCACAGCTCATTTACTTTACTTTTACCTCTTGTTGTGCATATGGGTCTACTGGCTATCATTCCTGTCTTGCTAGCCCATAGGGCTTTTTACCTCTTTTCTTGGGCTTCCATGGCCCATTTACTGTACTTTTACCTCTTGTTGCTCCCATGGGCCTGCTAGCTGTCATTCCTACCATGTTGGCCCATTTGGCTCTTTACCTCTTTTCTTGGGTTTCCACGGCTCATTTACTTTACTTTTACCTCTTGTTGTGCATATGGGCTTGTTGGCTATCATTCTTTCCTTGTTGGCCCATAGGGCTTTTTACTCTTTTCTTGGGCTTCCATGACCCATTTACTTTACTCTTACATCTTCTACTGCCTTTCTCTTTCATCCTTCCTCATTGTTAGGCTTTTTCTGCCGTTGGACCTTTTGTCCAAAATGGGTATCAACACTCAGAAGTCTAGACCAGAAATTTCAAATTCCATGGTTATGTGCTGGAGATTTCAATGAATTGATTAGAAGCGATGAAAATTTGGGGTAGGGGGGGGGGTAATAAGAGAAGCCACAATCAAATGCAGCTATTTCAAGACGCAATAGATGAATATGGATTCATTGATCTCAGCTATTCGGGTTCAAAGTTCACTTAAAGGAAGCACTTTGCCAGTGGTTAATCGATTTAGAAGAGATTGGATAGAATGTTTTGCACAAACGATTGGCTACAATAGTTTGGGGTGACTAAAATTTTTCATCTCAGCAATAGTCATTATGTCCTTTACAAAAAAAATTTCAAGGTGCTAACAATAGATTGAAAAAGAAATTTACCTCTCATAATTACAAAACACCAAAGTGCATTCACAAAAAATTGCCTGATCTCTAATAATATCCTTGCAGCTTTTGAAACTCTCCATAGTATGAAAAATTACAAATTTGGCTAAACTGGTTATATGACTCTCAAATTGGATATGAGCAAAACATATGATAGAGTGGAGTGATAGTTTCTAGAGGAAGTCATGAGAAAATTGAGATTAAATGAGAGGTGAATAAACCTTATGATGATATGTGTTAATTTTGTCTCCTATTCGATTTTAGTGAATGGTGAACCAAAATGGCTTATTCATCCTACTAGGGGGATTCGTCAAGGCGACCCCTTATCTCCATTCCTTTTTCTCTTGTGTATCGAAAGCTTATATAGTCTTATATCCAAGGCGAACAATGATGGTTCTATTAGGGGGTTCTCCTTTTGTAGGAGGAGTCCAAGACTAACCCATCTGCTCTTTGCAAATAATGGTTTGCTTTTTTGCAGTTCTAATAAACATGACTGTCAAAAGGTATTGGAAATATTGGTCATCTATGAAAGTGTTTCCAAATAGCAAATAAATCGAAGAAAAACTTCTATATTCTTTAGCCAAGTCCACCACAGAAGCAACAAGAATGAAAATTAAGGTAGCACTTGGTTTTCTTGAAATTATGCACTATGACAAGTACTTGGGTTTGCCATCACTTATTGGAAGACATAAAAAGGCGAGTTCTGATTACATCAAAGAAGGAGCACGGAGGAAATTACAGGGTTGGAAAGAGAAGTTGTTGTCACAAGCTAGAAGAGAAATCTTGATCAAAGCAATGATTCAAGCCATTCTAACTTACACAATGAGATTTTTTAAGCTTCCATTGGGTCTTTGTCATGAAATTGAAGGTCTAATCCGCAAATTTTGGTGGGGGCAATAGGGTGTTCGTCGGAAAATTCATTGGGTTAAATAGGAAGATATGTGTGATTCCAAGTCATGAATGGATTTTAAGGAGTTGGCACTATTTAATGAAGCCCTTTTAGCGAAACAAATATGGAGGTTGTTGCATAATAAAAACTCCTTGTTTTACAGAGTTTTTAAATCAAGGTTCTTTCCAAATTGTTTTGTTATGGAAGCAAAAGAGGGCCAAGGAGGATCTTATGCATGGAAGAGCATCTTGAAGGGTAGAAAAGTTATTAGGCGAGGAGCAAAATGGAGAGTTGGGAATGGGCATTCTATCAAGATTTGGGATGAGAACTGGTTGCCCTCACTAAACTCCCCCTGAATTTAGGGCCCTTTGCTAGTTGAAATCCAAGATGCTACTGTAAGTACTCTAATCAATCCATTTACGTGCCAATGGGACTTAACTTTATTGTCTACTATGTTTAGCCCCATAGAAGCTGACCTTATACAAAAAATTTCGTTAAGTTGTCGCTGTTCAAAAGATGTTCTATATTGGCCCTATGTGCAATCGGGTCAATACTCAATCAAGTTGGGATATTTCTTTCTCAAGCCTGAAACTCACTGCCATGCTGTTCTGAATCATGTACAACCTGCTCACACAAAAACATTTTGGAAACACATATGGAAATTATTGCTACCAGGTAAAATTAAAAATTTTCTATGGAGAGCAAATCGTAATGCACTTCCTACCATGTCCAATTTGGTTCGCCGTTGTGTCATTGATGATCCAACATGTCCCCACTGCACAAACCAACATAAGATGTGTTGCATGCGCTTTGGAATTGTCCAAGCTTATTTTCAATTTGGGATGAAGATCCTCAATGGAAATTTAGGAGAAATATGAGTTTTTCAGACTTTCCACACTTGCTGTCCTTTGTTCTAGATTCATAATGCAGTCCAGGATTTTTTGCAATGCTCACATGGACTATCTAGTTTAGGCACAACAAGGTCAAATTTTCTCTACCAAGTTTTCCTCTTGATCAAGTTTCGCAATGAGCAATTACTTCTCTTATGGAGTTTCGGGCAGCACAACAAAAGAAGCAGTCCCCAATAGTTAAACTGAGAACAAGGTGGACAGCGCCTGTGTTTTCAAATGAAGATAGAGCCGAGATTGGGATTTTTATTCAAAATAGTCAAGGTATGGTTATGGCCTCCATGTCTCATAATATTCCTCTTCCTATATCAGTAGTGGAACTCGAAACATTCACTATAAGAAATCTGGGTATGGGTGGCATTTTTTTAGTGACGTTTTAAATCTGCCACTATAAGTGGTATATTGCGACGTTTCTGACTAGCACCGCTAAAGAGTAAGCCTTTTGTGACATTTAAAAAAAAAAAAAAAGTCGCCATAACCCATTACAATAGTAGCGTTTCTTAAAACGTCGCTACAAGTATTGTTTTAGTGGCGTGTATCTGGCTTATAGCGACGTTTTAATAAAACGTCACTGTAGTTCTTAGTAAAGAGTAATACGCTATTTAGGGCAAAAAAAACATCTGAGCCTTATGGGGGAAAAAATAATAAAAATCTATAGCAACATTTTCAAAAGTTTTATAGCGACGTTTTGAAAACGTCGCTATATGTTCCTCCTAAATATTTCATTCTCCCGCACAAAGTTTCCCCCAGTTTTCATTTCCCACTTTTTTTTTTTCCTACACTATTTTTTCCCTCTTATGTTCATTCAGCTCCCACTTCTCTCTATCCCCTCACACCACTTCTCTCTCTCCCCATAACCCCTCTCTTACTCTCCCCTCATGCTGCCACCACTACCCACTACTGAACCCACCACTGTACCCACCGCCCTAGCCGTAGCCACCGCCTAAGCCACCGATCTGCTCTCTCTTTCTTCACTCCTCTCCCCCCTCCTACTCACCATACCCATACCACAACCAATGAAAATAAAAGAAAGACACAAAGACACAGTGAGTCTATTCCATATTTTCTTCATTTACATGATCTCACAAGGTTTTTGGTAGATCTGGTCATTTTTCTTTCATTTTAGTTGTTTTATTATGAAATATTTCCACAATAGCCTTTTGATTTTAGTTTTTTTATTTATTATGAAACATATAGATAATGTTTCACTTGGTATTTTGTGATTTATTTTGGCCCAGGTTGCACTTCTTCTTGCTAGGTCCAATTTGTTGATTATTAGGAATATAGAGTGGGCAAATCTTATGCTTGGTTTAAGCAAGTAAATCATTTTTCCTATTATAATCTTTTTCTTATTCATCTTGATGCTGATTTTGGAGCACATGTAGTAACCCATATCTATTAAATACTGTGTATGATACTTTTAGGATGCCAAAATATTACTCTCTTATTAATTGATTTTTTTTATTTGCCTTTGGCTTTAAAATAAAGCAGTAGATTGAAGTGTTAATGGTAAGAATATTGAGATTTTTTAGTGGAGCATCATATTAACTCCACTAAGTAGTTCCCTACAACTTTTGACTGGGAAATACAAAAAAAAAAAAAAATGTTATTAATTATATGTGCCCTGTTTTATTTAATTTTATCTTCTCTTTTAAGATCATTATTTTGCTTATATTGTGGTTGATCAACTTGCTTAGCTTGCATATTTGACTTTTCTCTGATGGTCCTAGTGTTTATGTAGTTAGCCTTAAGTCTTACATGGGTATGGGTCTGACAAGATCCATTCATAGGTAACCAAAATTATAGGGTGTTGTGTTTCACATAATTCACAAGACCCTAGCCAAGTTTAGGGTGTTGGTAGTGTGATGCCAAGAGCCAAATGTTTGATCTAAAGGTTGACAAGTTAGTGTTTAAAGAGGACATTGGCCAATGCAACTACCTTACAATTAATGTACTAAGATTGTTGCAATAAAATCTGTAAAGAGGACTGAGACAATTGTGTCTACTGCCACCTTGCTTTGCAAAATTAGAATTTGAATTTGAATCAAGCATATATTCATCTTGAAATTTTATTGCATATGAGTATATGACTCTTAACACACATCACGTACAAACTCAAACACTATTATTTCCCATCCACACATATTACATCAAATTAAAAAGTACAATCATCCTGACTTATTACAAGAAAACTTCAACACCAAGCTGTAAACAAATTAACAAGATGATATGGCTTGGGACCTTTAACTGACCCTATTTTCATTAATAAGTTTTGCAACCATGGTTTGTGGACATGACTTTTATTTTCTGCTTGTATGCTTTGATATTTGATATTTTCAATTTGGAGTAATTGTTTTAGAGTGAGGATCTAGTTACAACTAGTGTAACTTTTGGATGTTACATCATTAAATAATATTTTCTTAGATCAATATTTTGAAAATTCAACCTTGACATCATCCAATTAGGGGAGGATTTTAGGATTTTTACTTCTACAAAAATGCCAAAACAAGGGACTTGTAAGTTTTGCTTGCTCTAGTTTTGATTTTTTAATTGAATATAATAAAAGGCTTTTTGTGATTGTATATGGAATTGATGAAATGCTTGAACTTTATTGGGTTTAGATAAAGATAGAAATTGGCAAGCACAGGGGTATAAGTTTAACTAGAATAAGAAATATAGAGAAAGAGACAGAAGGATAGAGGGAGGTGTGTGAGTATAAGAGAAAGAGATAGAGGGAGGTGGTACTTTGACGCAAAATGTGTAAACTTGTGCGTATATTGGTTGGCTTGCAAAAGCACTTCCGTAAATAGAAATGGAGACAAAAATATGTTAATTACTATTTCCCAAATGTGTCAATCTTTCTGTTAATAATGAAAGTATTCTTTTTTTTTTTTCCCCTTCTTATCATTTTGAGTTCGAAAGTAAATAATTCATTGTCTACAAGGACAAACGGATAAAGATTCCCCACATAAGCATATTTTGAAGGGATCAACTTAATATTCTCTACCTGATCTGAAAATTTGAAGGGGTCAATTCATTTTTTTTTCCAATGGCACCCTTATTTGCCTTCCACATCATTTAAGTGTCCTCTTTTATTTTGTAGGTTAACCACTCATTTATTGTTATAAGTTTGGGTTTTTTTTGGAAAGGTGTTTGCTTGGCTTGAGCATAGTAAGTAATTTTTGCTTGAAATTTTGTATTTGAGATGTTGATAATTGTGTTGGGGTGGATTGTTGAGTTGGAGCAAGCGGGTGGCTTGCATGGTGCTATAAGGCGGTTTATATTCATATTGGGAGTGTTTATTATTTTTAAAAATTTTGGATGGATATTTTTGAGTTATATTTGTTGATTACTTTTTGGATTTCAATACTTATAAGCATTTTATATTTGTGATTATGATAATTGTATTGGGAGGATTTTTGTGTTAAAACAAGCGGGTGGCTTACATGGTGTTATAAGGTCATTGCAATTGATATTAGGAGTGTTTATTAAATTAGGAAATTGAGTTATGTTTGTTGATTACTACTTTTTTCAACACTTGTAAACATTTTATATTTGTGATTATGATAATTGTGTTGAGGTGGATTGTTGTGTTGGAGCAAGCGGGTGGCTTGCAAGGTGTTATAAGGCAGTTTACATTCATGTTGGAAATGTTTATTATTTTTTGAAAATTTGGATACTGTTGAGTTATATTTGTTGATTATTTTTTGGACTTCAATACTTGTTGGATGGATATTAGAGATAGGATGTCTGTGGAATATAATGTTTAAAATTTAATGTTTTAAGAATGTATTTAGTGTTAAGTGTTTAAAATTTTCAAGTATAGCTACTATTATTTTGTTACTCAAAATGATTTCTTTATGAACTTATTAGATATTCTTAATTTGTATTCAAGGTGGTTTTGGTTTAGATCATCAATTTCCAACTCCACAAAGATCACAAGCTTCATCCCATCAAGAAACTAGCTTATCGCGGTAAATGCAGTGTTTTAAGGACTCCATAGGCTATTAAATAGTTGTTTTGAACAACCACATTTATTTTGGAAGTATTGTACTTTGTTGTTTATGTTGTCATAGTTTGGGTGGTTTTCTTTTTAGTATGGGCTATCACATAGTTGTTTTGAACAACCACATTATTTTGGAAGCTTTGCACCTTGTTTATAATATTGTCATAATTTAGGTGGTTTTCTATTTTTATTTTTATTTTTATATTTTGTATATAGACAAGTGCTTTGTTAAATTCAAGATGATACTTTAGACACATGTCATGTATTGGTATTAAATATATATCTATTTGCATCTATGTGAAATGGTGTTAATGTGTTACTTTGAACATTTGTTATTATGGAATATTGATAATCAATAGGTATATTTGATCTATTACAAGCTCATGTTAGTTATTGTTGAATTTTGAGCAATATGTAATGCATTTTTAATATTAAAAAAAAAAAAAAAAAAAACCTTGACGAGTAGGTTTTAGCTACATTTTAAAAACGTTACTAAAAAGCAAGAGGACAAATGCTTTTGTGACATTTTTGAAACGGTACTATAGGTTTGATTATTTGTGACGTTTTAAAAATGTCACTAAATGTTTTCTCCTACATTATATTCAAAAATGCTACATTATTTAGTGACGTTTTAAAAAACGTCACTAAAAGTTTTTGAACGTCGTTAAAGAGTCACATATGGCGACGTTTTTAGAAACGTCGCAATAGACCTATAGCGACTACTCCAAAAATGTCGCCAAAAAAAAAGGTTGCTGTAGACCATTTGTGTCTATAGCAACGTTTTTTGGGTTTTTAGTGACGTTTTACAAACGTTGTCTAAACCCAAATTTCTTGTAGTGGTTGGCAGCAACTAAGGCTATAGAATTTTCCATAGACCTGGGTTTTGTTTCAGCTATTTTAGAGGGAGATTCGGAGATAATTATGAAAGCTTTGACGAATGATTTGACCTCTTTTGGCCTTCTAATTCGGGATGTAAAAACTTATGCGGAACAATTTCAATGTATTAGTTTTCACATGTTGGTAGAGAGGGTAATTCTGTAGCTCACAACTTAGCTAGGCATACACGACATGTCACTGGTTTTTTTTGTGTGGATGAAAGATGTCCCATTGCACACCTTTGATGTTTATCAGACAGATTTGTCTTTGCTTTAATAAGAACTTCAGTCTATTTTCTCCACCAAAAAAAAAAAAAAAAAAAAAAACCACCAAAGAAAAAGTGGCAATCTTTTATGATTTAAGGATCCCCATTTTCTATCACTCTCTATTAAGAGCGTGTAAGAGTTTGTCCTACTCGTTCCAAATTTTCTTTTCCATTACTCTCAGTTGGATATTATGTATATCCTAGTAGATTGTAATATAAGAGTCCAATTTCATTACGTAACAATTTATTATGTATAATAATAGTTTATAATAAATTTTGGAAATGAGTATATATAATAAACTTCATAATTTGATGTTTTTTTTTCAAGGGTTTTTTTTTTTTTAAGAATCGATTATTATTTCAAGTTAAACTCTAATGTTTTAACTGCACAAATGGTTATTAAATGTTTTAAAATTTTTATTATTTAACCATTTTAGAGATAATTACAATATGTTGATAATCCTGCAACTTGAACTCTTTCCCCCTAGTCCCCCAAGCATTTTGTGCATGTAGAGGTGACAATTTAGTTACAAGGCCTTTGGCTATTTAACCATTTTGTAATTTTAATAGAAACCAAACATTAGCTATACTTTTGAAGTTTACCACTTTACCTGATTAATAAAAATCATATTATGAGAATTAGAAGTGAAATTTTGACATTGAAAACATTACAATAAAATTATATCATATGTAATGTGTGTGCGTTGTGCACATGCTATGTGTGGGGGGAAAAAGGCCCAATCTAACATAGTGGGCCGAGAGCCCATATGGGGATTACTGTGCGACCGAGAAGAAGGAGATGGTAAAGGCAAGGCCCATCTAGAAGAGGGACCCCCAGA
>NW_027069690.1:0-2118 GCF_002906115.3 Quercus suber | reverse complement strand
GTTAAAAGGCTTGCATGTTAGTAGCTTCCCAATCAAACTTAGCGAGCAGCTCTCAATCTCCTCTCTTCTGCCTTCATCAGCTATCTGTATAGTTTCTTCTTCATCCACCGTTAACTTCATTTTTCCTAATCCAGCCGCAACTTCCTTAGCCATTGTCACCAACACTCTCCAGCAGGACAAGAGAAAAAGGACCTTAAAAGAAAAGAAATAAAAAACGAATACCCTAGGTCTCGCCTAAGGGAGGGATAGACTCGTAAGGGACGAGAGAAAACGCTCCCACAGAGAGGAGAGGGATCCAAAGGGTATTTCTAAAATGATACATTTTATTTTTATTTTTTTAAGTACTATTATTTTTAGTATTTTATCTTATTGAGCTCAGGACGTCGTAATTAGGCTGAATTTCAAGTTGGGTTGGGCTATGAAGTGAAAATAAGGAGGAGAGATTATTGAAAAAACTTGCTACAAAGTTTGAAAAAAAGAAAAAGGAAAAAAGAAGAAGATGAAAAACAAAGTATTATATTAGTAAAGTTTTAGAGAAAAAAATAGTATTTTATCTTTTTACCTATTGAATCCCCTGCAGCCACATCTATGCTCATGTGTAAAGTAAAAGTATTATTAAACACTTAAAAAATAAAAGAAAAAAGGAAAAAAAAAAAAAAAAAACAAGTGTGTACGCGCTTAAAGGCTCTTCTATATATATATATATATATATATATATATATATTTTAGTTAAAGTTTAATAATTTGCAACAATTATAATTTAGAATTACTACATTTTTGGGTAAAGGTTTATTTTTTTGTGTTTCTTTTACACAATTTGATACATATCCAAATTCCACAGTTTGTGTTCTAAATTCAATTTGTGTTTTATTGTAATAGTAATTAAATAAATAAATAAAAAGCTCCGTACTATTGTAATCAAAGAAAAGCAATGAGTAAGCCTTAATCCCAAAAACATATTTTAAAAAAAGGATAATTGTGGGGGGAAAAAGGCCCAATCTAACATGGTGGGCCGAGAGCCCATATGAGGATTACTGTGCGTCTGAGAAGAAGGAGATGGTAAGGGCAAGGCCCATCTGGAAGAGGGACCCCTAGAGAGAAAAATGATTACAATCCGAAAAGGTCGCCTTCTGTCCGAAGAGGTTATATTCCTCTGATGCGAATAGTATGGATCAATTGAACGTATAAAAGGTCAAGATGATCTTCCGAGGACTCCTCCTAATCAAGATAAGCTCTTAGTACACTTGGAGACGATAAGGATGAAGAAATATCTAAAAGGAAAGCTGCTACCACCGTATTTAATGCTCTGCAGCAACTTTTCTGGCCGCATTTATGTGGAGAAGACCCCTGAACAGTGTATCCTCACCTACCGCCACTCATACAGAGTTAAAGGAGATGCTTGACATGACATATACTCAAGTAGACTCACGAATGAAGTACAAGTGGACGATGGAGATGAGGATAAGGGAGGTTATATAAAGGAAAGAAGCTCCTAAAGAAGGGGGGAGGAGAAAAGAATAAGAGCTTTATTGTAACCCTAAGATTTGTATTCATCATATAATTAATAATATAGCTCTTCGGATACCCATTCTTTACGTGTAAATTCATGTTGGTTTGTGCTTGAGGGTTGTGATTAGTTGTTGTTGATCCCATAATCAACCTAGCTCTTTCACCCATACTCTACAAATTCATTGTTTTGGGGTTTGGCCACAAATCTTAACCCTACAATAATCATAAGAAAATAAAGAAATGAAGAAGACCTAAATTCCAAATAATTAGAAGGCTATTGATTTCTTTATAGAAACAAAATAGAAAAGAGCAATATACATTGATATACCTGTTGAATTTGAATAATTAGAACTGCACTTTTGTTTTTGTAAGTAAAGTTCTCTCTTTTTTGGATTTTTGAATTTAGAAAAGATGATGATGTAGAGAAAAAGAACATAGAACTGAGAGGAATTGAAGAATAAATAAAGTGAAGAAGTTGAGTAACTAATGTGATAGTTGTCCTATCTTGTAGGTAATGTTTAACATGGGAGTTAGAGATTATTTTTTGCATGTTATCCTTTAGTTTTATCTCTACTTTTTAGTTTTTTTTTTTTTCTTCAAAATCAAAAC
>NW_027069689.1:1033136-1049498 GCF_002906115.3 Quercus suber | reverse complement strand
AGTTAAAAAGTGATGTCAATATTGGGCACAAATTAGAATTTTAATAACCATTTTTTCTTATCACATAAGAATTGTGGTAAAATTATTGTAAAAATTTTGTGAATGTAGCAGTAATCTTATTTTTATTGAACTAAAATTCTTGTAATTCTCAAGTCAATGTGGTCAATGTTTCTATTAGGATGGTTAAAATAGGTTAGTTTTGTGTGTGTGTGTATTTGGAAGTATATATATACATTTTTTGGCAAGTCAGAGTGGTCCTATGACCACTCTGAATTACACATGGAGCCACCCCTGCTTAAAAATAATAATATTGTTTGTATTTTATTGGTCATACTAAATGTAAGGTAGGAATTTGTTCCCCCCACATCTGATTGTATCCTACCGCGCTAGGCACCGCGGTAGGATACAATCAGATGTGGGGGGAACAAATTCCTACCTTACACTAAACATGTAGTTGAATTTAATTGAATAACCTAATGTACTACACTTAAGGAATTGTACTTAAGTTTTGCGCTTCTTCAAAACTATTACAGTCTCCCATTCCACTTTACAACCACCCAAAAGACTCTCATCATCATCTAGTGCTCTCTCTTTAGTTTATCTTCACTAATTCTTCCTGAGAATGCTCTTAAATAATCATATTTTCATTAGCCCCCCGCTCTACCTTAATAAAGAGTTTTCTTATTTAAAGCTAAGCAAATATTAAGAGATACCATATTTTTCTTCTTTTTTTGGTTGAATTTAAATTCTATTTATTTTATGGTTTCTTATAGTAATATTGTTATATTTAATTTTTATGAATATTATTTATTGTAAATGTAGTCTAGTATTTTTTTCTTCCCCCTTAGATGTAGTTTTGATATATACTTATATTTTATTTTTATAAATTTTATGGACATGTGATTTTTAAAAAGAATAGGAGAAACTCATGGACAAAAAAAAGGACTTAAGATGCTCAATTGGTTGATTAGATTGTTAGTATTTTGAGTGCTAATAAGAATTATACTGAAAAAAAAAAATTCTAAAAGTAATCTTGTGATATAGGTATGCTGTACTTTGAGTTTTCGCTGAACTGCAAATCAATATGATAGTTTTANATGGTTGTTGGAAAATTGATCCCTCTCTCTCTTTTTCTCTCTCCCTAGATCTTGATGAGCGGATCTTAAAGCAGCAACAAGAAGAGGAGGAACGGAAGCGTCAACGTCGTGAAAAGAAAAAAGAGAAGAAGGTGAGCACTGTACTACCATGGTTTGCTTAATAATGTATGCCTGAGCCATAAGACTGTTCAGGAAATTTTTTTGCCTGTCTGTAGATTTTAACTGTAATGTTTCCTGATAATTTGGTTATATTTTTGTGTTCAGAGAGAGAAGGTGGCAGAAGAGGAAACTGAAATGGATCCTGATGTTGCGGAAATGATGGGATTTGGGGGTTTCCGTTCATCCAAGAAGTGACCATGTTTCATCACTCCATCCTATATTTGGAGTGAGTTTTGGCCATGTAACCTTTGTAGCATTGTACTTGTGACAGTTCTGTAAGGAACAGTCTAATTTAGGTAACTTGACCTTTTAGAAATTGTATGTTCATTTTATATTTCATTTGAGATGTTCTATGTTAACAGCAAAAAAGCAAATTTCATGGAATTTCTCGACATTTATGGTAGATTTTACTGGTGAGTGGTGATGCCATTCATTTTCATTCTTGTACATCCTCCTTGCAGGAGATACTGATCAATGTATGATTTAAGGCTACCTTGTACCTTTCTTCTGACTCTCTTGTGGTTAAAGTCTGCATTAGATGGAGGGTTTGGAGAATGCAATTTCTGCTCGACATCCATAACCCGCTGTTTTTGATTGACAATTGTTGTAGAACCCCAACAAAAATATCATTATTCTTCTATCATCACAAATTCAGAATATGAGCAAGAAGGGACAATCCTCATTAGGGACAACTGAATGTTTCTTTGAATCTTATGGGAAAACTTTTGTTTGACGACATGCGTACAAACGAAATGAAAATGTTTTGGTGAGAATGGCCTTAGTATAGGGCGAAACAAAAACACTCATACTCACACCACACAAGTACGTCTCTTGCATCAGCGACATGCTGTCTAAAACCAAAAACTCGTTGTCTAGTACAAGATAAAGATAAAATTTCGTGGTAAAAGAGGTTCTTGTTGGTTTAGTAGGCTAACTAAAAAGCATGCGTTGTTGCATTTCAAGTTTTCATCTTAACGCCCATGAAGAAAAGGCAAAGACTAAAAACTAATAATATGAGTAATTTAAATGTATATTAATTCAGTTGGGTTGAGGTATGCAATGTTTAATAATTATTAGATGCTTGTAAAATATATATATATATATATATTTATTACTCAAACCTTATTAGATTCAAATTACTGAAAATTTGAACCCCAACTCACCCTTTTATTGTCTATTTGTCAAGGAAGAATTCTGAATTTTATAATATAATTGATTGACTTTTTATAAGGAGTCAAATCACTTTCAGCTTAAAATCCATATTTTTATTAGCTTTTTATTTATCTATGTATTAAAGTAGATTTTTATAATACAATTTATTGACTTTTTATAAAGAGTCGAGTCACTTTTAGTTTAAATTCCATAATCTTATTAGCTTTTGTTTATTTATCTGTTAAGATAGAATTTTATAATACAATTGATTGGTTTTTTATAAAGAGTTGAGTCACTTTTAGTTTAAATTCCATATTTGTGTTAGCTTTTGTTTGTCTATCTGTTAAGATAGAATTTTATAATACAATTGATTGACTTTTTATAAGGAGTCGAGTCACTTTCAATTTAAAGTCTATATTTTTATCACATTTTATTTGTCTATTTGTTAAGGTAGAATTTTATAATATAATTGATTGACTTTTTATAAAAAGTCGAGTCACTTTCAGTTTAAAGTCCATATTTTTATCAGCTTTTGTTGGTCTATTTGATAAGATAGAATTTTATAATACAATTACTTGACTTTTTATAAAGAGTCGAGTCACTTTTAGTTTAAAATCCATATATCTATTAGCTTTTGTTATTTCCCAACATAGATGGAACCCTTTTCAAACCTCCTTAACAGGTGCGCAAACCCATCAACAAAAGCCTTAAAATTGTATAATCTATCTTATTGAGGTTGAGTCAAATTGAAAAACCCATTGAACAATTCAAACCTAACACGCCATCCCTCCCTATTTCGGAGCTATTTTTTTGCTCTAAATTGGAGTGTCATTAATGCAGATTGACGAACTTCGGGTTCAAGTGTTCAACAAATAAGATGCAATTGACCCTTGCTTGAATAATAATTGTTCTAATAAAGGCTTGTACATCTATCTATGTCCTTGATCACAAAGAGATGGGAACCTAAACTTGGTAGATGAACTATGACACTGTGTCATAGTCTAATTATTGCTAGGCGTTAACGTTTTCAGGTCTTCAAGCTACCCAATTCGACCCAGTTGGGATGGTCGCATGGTTGTTTGACATTAGTAAAAAAAAAAAAATTGTTAACTAACTGAAGCTTCATTACTTAATAAGAAAACAAACTGTAAGAAACCATATTAAAATACTGGTAAGAATTTTTATTCAATGATATGAAAGGAGGTGAGAGGTCTATACTTTATAGTATAAGCATGAGTTTTCTTTCTTCACAAACTTTCTCCCTCTTTTTCTTTTTGAATGTGTGGTCGTGCTTATCCATTCTCTCTCTACTCTCTAGTAATTTTTTTTTCTTATCTCTATCCCTCAACATGTCCTGTGTTTTGCTGCCTATATAAAAAGTCAACAAAGAGAAGCAACGCTAATTAAAGTCTAAAAGACTAAAATAAGACATATTTGAAATAAGACATATTTGAAATTCATTTTTAAAAATTTAATAGAATTTGAGAAGAGTTTAGGATATAAAAAATTAAACAAATTTGGAATTGGGAAAGCAAAAGTTCTTGTCGTTTCCCCAAAGGTACAAAAAAAAAAAAAGGAAAACAAAAAACGACTTGTGGTTTTATTCACGCCCCTTCCCGCTAACCCACCAAAATTTTCAAATTTCAGTTATTTCTCTCTAAACTCATATTTCTCTGTAACCCTCACATTTCCATAGCCAAAAAAAAAAAAACCCACCATGAGCAAAGCTCTCCTCAAGGTTGAGCGGCGAGTCCTCCGCCTCCTCCACGGCCACAAAACCCGAACCCGACTCCCCGAAATCCATGCCCACTTCCTCCGCCACGGCCTCGACCAATTAAACCAAGTCCTTGCCCACTTTGTCTCCGTTTGCGGGTCCCTTCACAAAATGGCCTACGCAAATTGCATCTTTTGCCGAACCCATAACCCAAATATTCTCCTTTTCAATTCCATGATTAAAGGGTACTCGCTTTGTGGACCCTATGAGCAATCCCTCCATTTGTTTTCCCTTTTGAGAAGCCGTGGCATTCGGCCTGATGAATACACTTTTGCNCGAGTCACCATAGCTTCACCTGATGACTCACCAACTACTTCGGTATCTGTGGGTGGGGGTTCCTGGTCAACTTGAACTTCTTGTTGGACAGGGGCTTCTTGCTGGATCTGTTCGTGTGCACGTTCCCTTCGGGCCCGGGAGACACGTTCGGCTGATTCGTCCCTCACTGGTGCAATCTCGTCAGAACAAATATACCGGGACCCTGTTCGCGTGCCTCGCCCTGCTGTAAACTTGGGGGGAAGAAAGTTCGCGTGTCGAACGTCTATGTAAGATAGAAGGGGACTATCAACTAGCAGAGCTTGACTAAAATTCTGCCAAGTGGAGTACACAGGGTCGACCCCGAGTATAAGGTGAGAGGCTCGAAGCTGCCCGCCTGTGTGAACGAAAATCTCGGACCTGAGGATGAAATTGAGATCCCTTACGTGCACTGCTCTGACGTCCGGGACGAACACCCTGCCATCTGAAATGACCAATAGAGATGAAAATCAGATTAGGCAAAATGCTTGTGCATGTATGTCCGAGCATAAACTCAAACAAAAGATATATATAATAATAAAAAGAAAAAAGAGGATTAATGATCAGGACGAACCCACTTCTCGCCTAGTAAGCGGACACGGAAATTCGCCGACAAACCAATTGCCGCACACCATAACGAACTCCCCGGCAGAGTTTCTATTTGAATCGGGCAGGCAGGATATCAGCCGTACCCTCATGTCTCTCACTTTGAGGTAGTAATTCGTTTTCTTATTTCCGCATAGACTGTACATATGGTTTATATCATGCTGGTTTAGCTGTAAACTGAAGGTCTGGTTTAATCTACTCACACAACTCACTAACCGGTAAAAATTGGGAGGAAGTTGGTCCGAGCACAGGCCGTAGTACCTAAGGATGTCTATTATCAGGGGGTCTACAGGAAACCTCACCCCACCCTCCAAGATGGCCATTAAAGGGAAGAAGGCAGTATTGCCCCCCCTATGAAGCGTCATCTCACTTTCGTGACAATACGCAACCTCCATATCGCTGGGGATGTTGAAGGCCTGCCTAAAGGTAGCTAAGGCCGCAGCCGTATCTAAGAGATATGAATACCCCATCCTAAGACCCTAAAATTTAAGACGAAATGGAGATATGGAAAAAAGGAGTGTAGAAAACTTACTGTGGGCTCTAAGGAGAGAGAAATTTCTGGGCTGGAGTATGAAGACACAGATGAATGCGCGGTAGAGAAGAAGTTGCAGAATTCAGAGTTTGTAAAGTAAAAGAATAGTTTTGAGTGTACCTTTTATAATGAACCCAAAACGGATGGGCAGCGGTTAATCAGCCATTATGGAAATTGATTAGCAAGCTTTGATGACTCCAACACTCGATACAAACTGCGCCTCCTCGGTTCACGAAGCGTCAGGCAATGATGAGAGTTTGTAACGCATGGCCAGATCCAGCGCGCTTTTTAGGGCGCATTAATGGAGCCCTGACCGCCCCAGACGTCGCTTCACTGAACTCGTAATGTGCACTTTGAGTTCCTTGATTCACGCCGGGCGTCGAGCATAAATCAAGGGGGGTTTAATGTGCGGCATCCAAACAGTTAGGCCCCTCAGTCCCTAAATCTCCGCTTCAAGTGTACAGTAATTGGCCCAACTCTCATTCGCCCAAAAGCCCAGTCCTTACTAACACGGTGGGGGCCAAGCTTCACTACTAAAAGTTATACTCGGCAGAGATTTACCGAGCATGTTGGGAAAGGTCACTGAACGCGCGTCATCCTTGTTTTGTTCAGAGAAGTCCCTCTAAGCGCCGCTGCCGAGCTATCAACGGAGGTGGGCACCAAGTCCCAAAGCCATCCAAGCTTAAATTCTCACTTATCATCCCCCTGATTGGACCCTCCGTAGCACTAAATGCACACCGACTCTGCCGAGCTACCAACGGAGGTGGAAACCAAGTCCCAAAGCCACCCATACCTGACCTCCCACTTATAGAAAACCTTACTGGACCCTCTGTCGCACTAACTATGAGAGCATTGATGACCTGCGTCTGAGCTTTGAACTATAAATAGGAGGGGAGGATAAGATGGAAGGGTTGGTTGAAAAAAGGGGGGAGAAGATAGAGAGTAAAAAATGCAAATAGAGAGAGTGTCTTAGGGGAGGAAGAGGAAGTAGTGTATTGCTGAAGAGGAGAAAAGTGATTTCATTGAGCCTTTAGTTGGAGAACGACCCATAGTAGGAAATTCAGCCCAACAAATAAATAAGTTGTGAGCCTAAGTGGGGCTGGGTCCATCGGCCTCATTTGCGACCCGCACAATTTGTTTGAAAATATGTGTAGAAATACGTGTGGGTAAAAAAGTATGTGAAAATATGTATAATATATATATATATAAAATCAAAACTTCTGAAACTCCCACAATTTTCCACAACAGCACAATATTTAAAAACAAAATAAAACAAAATAAAACTTTTCTAATCCCGATGCTCTGCCTTCCCCTTTCATGATGCTCTGGCTTCTCTTCCTTGCCTTCCTCTACTAGCTCCTCCTCGATCAGACCGGCAAACCAACAGCAAAGGATTGCATCGTATAAAGACCCATAGATTCCTCAATCAAAACCCACCATACCCCACATACCCACAAACCAACAGTCGTCTTCTTCCTCAGAACAGAGGTCGATCTCCTTCCTTAGACCACCAATTTGTCACAAACCACCCACATCCAACTTCAACAACCCAGAAACAGCACCCCATTTGCCATGGGTCTCATCCAGCCCATGGCCACAGATTCCTCAATCAAAACCCACCAATGGAGCTTACAGTCCCATACAAACCAAACCCACTTTTATTTTCTTCAACTCCACTCACACACAACTCTCAAACTCTCATTCTTCTCAAGTTTCTTAAGAACCCCAGGTCCAAAAATTCCCACCACAGACTCAATTTTCGTGCTCTAACTTCTGCAAATCCAAATGGGTCTGATGGGTTTTCATGGCTGAGTCTAACTCAGTCAGTCTGACGTGGCTCTATTGTAGGGAAAAGAAAAGAAAATTTAAAAAAATGGAAAAGTAGGAGAGCGATACTGAGTGACAGCTAGAGAGAAACTTCCGGGCAATGTATGTGTAAATACCATTCCAACTGTTTCCCAATAGTCTTAATAAAATATGCGTTATTTATTTATTTATAACCTTTACTCCAACAATAACTCTAACCCCAACGTGAGTCTATTTAGCATTTTTTTTTTCCCTTTCTTTTATCTCCAACAACAACTCTAACCCCAGCGTGATTCTATTTAGTATTTTTGTTTGTTTGTGTGTTTTTTTTTTTTTTTTTTTTTTTTTTTTTTTTTTTTTTTTTTTTTTTTTTTNTATACTCCACCAATAAATATTTGCCACGTGATATTATTAATTAATAACTGTAGGATTAATAAGTCAATAATGATAATATTTAATTAATTAGGTGAACATGTGGTAAGTATTTATTGGTGGAGTATAGAGTGGAGCAGAAAAAGTGGGACAGAAGATTTGGACTCAAACTAAAATGCCAAGAAGAAATATATATATATATATATATATATATGAGATTAAATTCTATAAGGACGTGGTGTAAAACTCATGTTTTACCCCTCCAATCCCAACATGACACATCATCTTATCACATATTTAAGAATAAACACAATCACACTCAATCAATTCTAATACCCATATATAAACTTAACTAAATTGGGAATCTATCAAGATGTTATTAGGTGTGATAGGATGTATTAAATTTTAATAAATTTTAAGTAAAATGCTAATGTGGCAATCACTTATTGGATGGTGTAAAACATAAGTTTTACACTCTATCCTTATAGAATGTAATCTCTCTCTCTCTCTCTCTCTCTCTCTCTCTCTCTCTCTATATATATATATATATAATTATTAAAATAAAAGAATAATAGGAAATAGTAAATGTTGATAATGATGAAAAAAGTTTTAATGAAAAAATAAGTTTGCAAAATGATGAACACGATGATAACATTGACTTAGATAGAGTTGATCTAGGAAGCATGGGTTCAGATTTGAGTTTGGGTGTGGACGCAGGTGCGGTGCTCCAACTCTACAATTTTTGAAAAGTATGGTGCGGGTGCGGTGAGATACGTTTATTAATAAATTACAAATATATTTTTATTTATAATTTTTATATATTGCTAAGCATATTTTTTCATATAATGATAAACATATACTAATTTAAGAGCAATAGTAGATAATAATGTGGGGACATGTTAAACTTGGCAAGATATTAGAAAATAGAAATAAAAATGGTAAATGAAATGCTGTAACTTACCCTCTTAACTTGTCTTGTCTAGGGAAGAAAGGATTTTTTTTTTTCAAAAATAAATGTCTTGTTGATAGGCCAACACCTTCTGCTATGAACTTCTCATCCTCCTCTCTCCCTCATAGTGGGGTGTCAAATGGGTGGGTTTGGGGTGGACATAATTGGGTTGGGTATATAAAACTCATTTACCCATTAAAACCCATTTAATTAATTGCTTCTAATCCAAATCCAACCCAACCCAATTATTATGGGTAAACCCCAATCTACCAAATTACCCAATTATCAAAATTACCAAAATGCGATTAAAGTAAAAATCCCAACACTTTCTTGTATTCCCTTTTCCACTCTCTCTAGTCTTCATTCTTGGGATTAAAAAGTTCCACATAAGCACATCCACATCAGCAATTATATTAAAAATCCAAATAAAAAAAATATTTTCTTTTCTTTTCTTTTCTTTTCTATTTTCTCTCACTTTCTTGTCAACCAAACAGTGCAACAAATGCAAAGAAATGTCATTTCAAGCTCAAAACTTTCCTAGAATTTCGAAAGCAACTGTCCTTGAAACAAATAGAAATTCTTCTGAACCAAAAAAAAGAGAAAAATGAATGCATCCTTATCAATTACTCCATTCTTAAATTACCCAAATTTAAAAAAAAAAAAAAAAATCAAACCCAGTAATGGTGTTGAGATATAATGTGTGTCGAAACACAAATCCAAAAACTGCACTATTGCCGTTGTTTGTGTTTGGTTGCCTTTTCCACTCTGACGCTGAAGCTTGACAAATCCAAAAAAATGGCCTCCATAGTTCCTCACTTTGTCGCCGATGACAGGGACCTCGACAACGCCGATTTATGGGCTGTAATCGACCTCGTCATGGCCTCTCATTTCGCCTCAAATCCCGCAAATCCCTCGCTATCAGATCCCCTAATTCCCAATCTCAAACCCCTCGCCACCATCAAAGCTCTCTAAATACCCTAAAACCCCAAACTCCAACCATTTTGACACCAAATCTAGGGTTTCGGCTGGGTTTATCACCCGCCGCGCAAGGTCACAAGGACCTGTGCTTTGGAAGCTAGCGAGACCAGTCCTCTTATCGTGCTAAAAAACGTGTAGCGCACGCGCGACCACTCCGGTGTATTCTTCGGCGGAAGCGCATTTGTCGCCAAAGATTGGGAAGTTCAGTGTGAAGGAGAGAGAGAGAAGTGTTTGGAGGCCAAGAAAATGAAGGAAAATGAAACTAAAACGTCGAGGGGTTTTTTTTTAATGGGAAAGGCTGAATTGAATTTGGGTATATTGTTTTTGGGTTAAATGAGGTTTAATGGGTTTTTATTTTTAGTTAAAACCCAATAATCACTGGGTTTAATTGGGTTGATGTCCATTTAACCCAACTAATAATTAGGTGGGTTTGGATTCAATTAGAGTGGGTAGGTTTGGGTGAATAAATGGATTTGGGCTTAATTTGTCACCCCTAGACAGAGTGAGGGAGAGAGAAAACAGGAGGAGGGGTGGTTAAGTGAATTAAAAATTTAAAATGAAATACTAAAGCGATTTATCATACTTTTCGAATTAGAAAGGCCCCCCAAGTTCACTCAGAATGAAAGAAATTTCTAACCAACTTCATTTATTAGTGGCAATAGCCCCAGTAGACTTGACTTACTTTCATTGATCAGTGACAAACAGCAGCCCCACTGGACCAATTTGAGATTTTTACTTTGCATTATTGAAGATCGGGAATTTGAAGTTTTTGGATGTATTAGAAAACTATTTATGACGTTTCTGTACAAGACTGCTCATCCGTCAATGTCTGAGATCATACTTTTGGAATTAGAAAGACCCCCCCCCCCCAAGTTCACTCAGAATGAAAGCAATTTCTAACCAACTTCATTTATTAGTGGCAATAGCCCCAGTATACTTGACTTACTTTCATTGATCAATGACAAACAGCAGCCCCACTGGACCAACTTGAGATTTTTACTTTGCATTATTGAAGGTCGGGAATCTGAAGTTTTTGGATTGATGTATTAGAAAATCTCAAAATCCCCAGTAGACTTGACTTACTTTCATTGATCAATGACAAACAGTAGCCCCACTGGACCAACTTGAGATTTTTACTTTGCATTATTGAAGGTATAGAATCTGAAGTTTTTGGATGTACTAGAAAATTATTTATGACATTTATGTACAAGACTGCTCATTCGTCAATGTGCGGTCATTGATCATTCAAAGAATTTGAAAATAATTTCTGACAGTTCCGAATTTCCTATCAAAGTTAAGCGTTTTTGTTTTCGTAAATTTTTTTGTAAAATGATTTAGTAACATATGCTTTTAAAAAATAGGCGTAAATGCACTTTTAGTCCTTACATATTGACGTTTTTCTATTTTAGTCCCTACATTTTATTTTTTTCACTTTTAGTCCCTAAACCAATTAACGAGTTTCATTTTAGTTCTTTCCGTCAGTCAACCGACGGAAATAGCTGAGGTGGCAGCCGGAGCAATTAAAATATTATAAAAATTCCACATCATCCATGACACATCAACATATAAATTTAAAAAATTAATTTATTAATTTTAACAAAATTAAAAAACATAAAAACAAAATTTAAAACATAAAAATAAGTTAGAAAATCAAACCAAGAACACAAATTCAAAATTAAACCCATTGAATCAAATTAAACCCAATTTAGATCTAACACAAGAACATTCAACAAAAGAACAAGAACACACAAGAATGTTCAACAAAAGAACAAGAACACAAGAGCTCAAACCAAAACCAAACACAAACTCAAATTTCAAACCAAAACCAAAACTAATTTTTTTTTTTCGTAAGAACATTTCTTCTTCCCTAGCACATGAATATCATGTTATTCCCCAATCAACAAACTAGCAAAACCCAAAAATTTTCTTAGGAAACAAACACCCAAAAAATTTCAGCTCAAAAACAAAATCATAAATCTCAAAGGCACAATTTTCTCAAACCCAGAAAAATCATCAAATCCTAAAGCTCCAAAGTACCAAATCAAGCCAAACAAAAAAAATATCAAACTCAGAAAAACCCATCTCAAGCAAGTTGAACCCAGCAAACCCACTCAAGCAAAACCAGATTCGGAGGCCATGCTCCCCGCCGACGAGCTCTTCTCTCCGATGGAAACCCAACCTGAATAATACCCAGACCCGATTCTACGACCCGTACCAAGGGATCTAAGTCTTGATCCCAGTTCACAATATCTACCAACTCCCCACCGCCCCTCAATACCTCTTCGACAAAGAAGCTCACCGAAGCCGCCGTAATCTTAGTGATAACCTTACCTTCTTCACCGGCTGCGTCTACCTCCTCGGAGCTCTAGGCGGCGGAGCTTCTGGCCTCATCGCCGAGTTAAATCGTTCGAGCCCGGTGACACCGCAAAGCTCCGAGCCAATCAGGTGTTCTAGCCATCGGATCTGGGTTTTCTTGAGGTGGGTTTACTGGGTTTGAGATGTGTTTATCTGGGTTGAGATTTTTTTTTTTTTTTTGGGTTGGTTGAGATGAGAGAATAGTGTGTGGCCGTGTAGTTTGAGTTTGAGATGAGAGAATAGAGTTTGAGTTTGAGATGAAAAAAAAAGAAAAAGTGTGTGGCCGGTTTGAGAATAGTGTTCAGGGATCTTGTGTTAATTTTTTAGGTTTTAAAATTTTTGGGTTGGTGTTCTTGTTCAGGAACCTTTTAGATGTTATTGATTGAATTTTAGTTTTAATTCTGTTTTTATTTTTATTATTTAGTTAAAATTAATAAATTAATTTTTTAAATTTATATGCTGATGTGTCATAGGTGATGTGGCATTTTTATAATATTTTAATTGCTCTGGCTGCCACCTTAGCTATTTTCGTCGGTTGACTAACAGAAAGGACTAAAATAGAACGCGTTAATTGGTTTATGGACTAAAAGTGGAAAAACTAAAATGTAGGGACTAAAATGGAAAAACGTCAAAATGTAGGGACTAAAAGTGTATTTACACCTAAAAAATATCAGTAAAATTCATATATATATATATATATCACTAGTTTGGATGGCACATGTGGCCTCTTGAGAAATTTAAAATAGAGCTTATATTTGAAAAAATATGAAATCATATATTAAGAAATGTTTATCATTCAATACTTATATCATTTAGATAAAAATTTTTGTGTATGCATATGTATGTTCATCCACAAAGACAGTCAGACACGCACCTACACAAACACACACTGACATACATTAATGCAGGGAGTACAACGAAAATTGTTTCAGAATTAATTATTTTTATACTTTCCTCCATATCTCATTTTTGAATTGGGGTTTTAATGCAATCTTTTTTCCTCTTCTTTAAAAAAAATAAAATAAAAAAAAATAAAAAACACATATTTTGACCTGAATCAGATCGATTCGGGGCCGTTTCGTCCCGTTTTGGACTGAATTGGCCCGAATTGGAAATCGGAAAAAAAAGAAGAAGACTTGTGACAGACGCGTGTGCAGCCACGACGACGGCCGCACGTCGTGTCCATGCAAGTCGGACACAAGTGCTTCGCCCCTGGCGGCACACCCGTGCTTTCCAAGAGTTGATTAGGCAAGATGATGAAAATAAATTGTTATTTTGGGTCATTTGTAACATATTATCACATTTGAGTTTAATTAATTTGAATGTGTATGTTATAAACACATGCTAGTTTGATTTATTTAGTTAGCTTGTTAAATATTATTGCATAAGTGATGAATAAATTAGTCATTAGTTAGATATATTCAAAACTTATAATGAATATACTATATATATATATATATATATAATCCAACTGTTGAATTACATGTTCTATATGTTCTTAACATGCATGCCAATTTTCATATCAATCGGATGCTATTTACCATTTGATCTATAAACTCGTCTCTTATGCATTATTTTAAACTACAAAAATTTGAATTTTAACAAGTGATTAATGACATAACTATTAATCTTAGATCACCTCAAAATTTTGCAAGCATGAAGAATATACGAAGATAATGTAATCTAATGGTGGATTTGTTAATATTCGTATCCAATTAAAAAATATTGAGTGATCTAATATTGCTTAGAGTTACATCAGGTGTAACTTGAACCCAACCCTATATATATATATATACACATAAATTTTTTATAATTATTATTAAGTGTTTATGTCTCTTACGATACAAGATAAAAAAAAAAAAATCGATTCACAATATGATTCACGTTTTGACAACGATGAGTCTAGGTAGAAACTATTTGGATCCCCATTTTCTTTTCCTTTTTTCTAGAGAACCAAGCAATAGAACACCCTATGAGAGACCGCAAAAGTTCCTCTCAAAAAAAGAGATTTTTGAGTGTTTTTTCAAGACACCTCTCTTTTTGGGTAAGTGGTGTGGAGTCGCCATTTATTTTTTTATATATAAAAAAAGAAAAAACTAAATACAAAATACATGACTGAATTGTTCCATTCTCATTGATTGAACAAAAAAGAATATATGTTTGATAAATTGAACATTACATGGCTTTGGGTCCTAGTTACAAACTACCCAAAATAAAAACAAAGATAAAGCCTAGGTCTATCTATCTAAAGACACTAAATTCGGAAGTTAGGTTATGGAATGAGAAGGTGTTAGGCACCCATTCCGCTCAGACAGAGTCTGGTCTTCCAGTCTCTTGTGACCAATGTACCCTTTTATGCATGACATGAGTGATATGTTGCACATATGAACAAAACTAAATCACATAAGTTTATTTATGAATGCATCCTCTTCTTTATTAAAAAAATTCAGATCTGTGTTGAGATAAAAAAAAAAAAAAATTGATTTGGGTTTAGAAAAAATCAAATCTGTTTATTTATTTATTTATTTATTTTTATGTATGTATACACAAAATGGTTTTTGGTAAAGAAAAGTCAGATATGTGTTTATTAAATAAAACAAAATCTTTTGGTTTAAAAAAATTAGATCTATTTTTGAGAACTAAAAAAATTGGTTTTTGGCTTATAAAAAAAATCAGATTGTTTTATGGTAATAAAAAAAATCAGATTTGTATTTAAAAAAATCAGATTTGTTTTTATATGTGTAAAAATAAGAAAAAGATTTTTTTTGAGAAGAGGGCTATATTCATGAAATAAATCTATGCTACATGCATCAAACAAAACAAACGAAACTATTCATGATTCCCTTTTTTATTTCAAAATCTGCTATGTTAAAAAAATCAGATCTACATCTAAAGGACATATAGATAAATTTTTTAAATAAGAAAAATTTAGATTTGTATTTATGGAAGATACAAATCAGTTTTTGATTGAAGAAAAATTCCAGATCTGCATCTAATGAAGATTCAAACAAGTTTTTTGATTGAGAAAAATTCAGATCTGCATCTAATGAAGATGCAAATAAGTTTTTTTGATTAAGAAAAGATATGATAACAAGCAGATTTTTGAAAAAAAAAATATTTTAACAATAAAAGCATCATATACATATTCTAATAAAGAAAATATTGACAACATATGAGATGAACATTGGAAAATCAAACTAAACACATATTTATTCATGCATCATAAAATTAAAAGAGATAGAAGAAGAAAAGAAAAGAAAATCTACCTCTTGCATGGATGTGCTCTTTTTCTCAAGAGAATATTTTAGGGTTCAAAGAAATTTGTGCAATTGTCTTTGAAACCTAAAAATCCTTGCTTACAAAAAAGAAATTCTTAAGACTAAAGCCTCTAGAATCTCTTTAACGTAAGAGAGAAAATATCAAAAAGGGGAGTTAGAAAGATGAGAAAATTTGAGAGCGTGAAAAAGTGTGCTGAATTTTGAGATCCAGTCTTTATTTATAGAGGCTGGAAGACTCGAAAAAATAGCTTAGACAATTAGAGTACGAACCGGGACGTGTCATTCTGCTAAAAAGTCGAAAATGATGTGTTTTATCATCACCCGAAGACCGTCGGGCCAAAACCCTAATAGGTGCCATTCGGCACTTTGAAAGTGCCGATCGGCACTCTTGGATGCCAATCGCGCTTTCGAGTTCAGGCGCATTTTGGACTCCATTTTTAGGTTTTCTTGATTCGGGACTTGCACTTAGACGTGCTTTTGATCTGTATTCAAAAAATTAAACTCTTTCATGGCTAATTCAGGTATTTTCAGCAATAATTATCTTGTAGATAAATACTCTAAAATAAATCTTGATAAAAGTCTAGATTATCCACAATTTTATTATTATCCAATTATCCCCTTTATTCCCATGCAAGCAAATCCTATTTTTGACACTAATTATCAACTAATCACAAAATTATTTAATTAATTTTAATTTTTTAATCAATCAAAATCAATTTAAATTAATCATACGTGGTTGACTCTACCTAAACACAATGCATGTTGACCGTGCAAACTTGAGCATGCGATATCTTTTGATCCGATGGTCCAATTTGAAAACCTGGCATATCGTTGTGATCGTTAGAACCTTAAGATCATTTTTATGAGATGCAATGAACAAATTAATGTATGTAATGCAATCATGATTTTTTGGTACATAAATGGTCATTTCAGTCATCTTTCTTGATTAAATCTTTGGTGAAAATCGAGTGTCTACACACCCATGGTTTTTTTTTTTTTTTTTTTTTTTTTTT
>NW_027069689.1:893211-1032581 GCF_002906115.3 Quercus suber | reverse complement strand
AGGAGCGGGGGGGGGGGGGGTCGTTCTAGAGGCGGCGGCAACGAGATTGAGAGGTGGAGGAGACAAGCTACAGAGTGGCAGCAACGACGAACTTTGAATGATGATGAGCTTCAGTTGGCAACGACGACGAGCTTTAGGCACTACGGCAGGGCCGTGGGTCGGTGGCTGGTTCAAGGCTTCACCGGCGATACCCTCTCATTCCTTCTTGGCATGGGCTTGGTGTGAGTAGCTCTCTCTCTCTCTCTCTCTCTCTCTCTTGGCTTGTGCGAGTCTGAAAATTGTTTGAAGGTAAAATAGATGTGTAATCTATTTTTGGGTCAAGGGGCATATTTTACAGTCAAACTTTTTTATTTTCAGTTTGACTTTATTTTGCATGTGCACCCAAACACGCACAAGGGTGTAAAATATTTTCCCAATTCCATTTACACCTGAAACAAATGCAGCCTTAGAGATATCATCCTTGAAGGCGACTCAGGTGTTTATGAATGCTCTCGATAGCCCCGGCCCTGCCCCAGTTCAAGTTCAGCATCTAATTGCAAGTGTCAAATCTTGGACACCTAAATTTAGTGCTTGGAACTCTTCGTTCACTTGCAGGGAAGGCAACACAACTGCTCATCTTCTGGCTAGGAATGCCAAGGAAATTTCTGATTATACAGTTTTGGTGGAAGATACCTGCAATTGCTTGTCAAATCCTTTGCGGTGTAAATGTTTTGGGTCTCAACCTAGTCTAATGAAAGCTTATCAGTCTACTAGAAGCTTATCATATTTCTTATAAAAAATTGCCAAAAGATTGAAATGAAATGAGAGAAAACAAGAATAAGAGATAATAGAAAGTAGATATAAAATGAAATGACAAGGAGAAGAAAGAACAAGAAAACATGAGAAAGCCATTAAAAAATTAGTAGATGAGAAAAAGTAGATAAAGAAGGGAGGGAAAGAAGAAGGAGAAGAAGGGGAGAGGGTGTTTGGAAAAGAGTCCTTTCTGTTTATATAGTTAATGAGGTGTCGATTAAATGTCATTTTAGCTCAAAACTATTAAGTTTTAATGTGATATGTTGCTTTGTTCATATTTAGGAAAAAAAAAATAGCACTATTTTATTTTAATTTTCACTAAATTTTAACTTAAATCCTTAAAGTTTGAAGTAATTTTGATTTTATCATCTAATGTTTGAAAATTTTGATCCATACCATTATATATCATTTTTATTCAAGCCATTTCCCTCATCTCTGTTAATGAAGTGGCCATTAAGTTCCGCATAAAATTGTTAGATATATTAGTTAGTCCAATTAAATCATGTCATGTAAATTAAATTATGTTAAACCAATTCCTTGCTTAATACATTTTCTCTATCTCTTAATATTTCTCTATGAAGGGTGACTACCTTGAATTAAGTCAATTCCTTTACAATTTCCATGCATTTTCTTACAATCCTCATCCATCCCATTAGAAAGACCATTTAGGTTCCTAACATTCGTCACTGTGTAAAATAGTTTGTAAGCCATCGATATGTTGTCAGAAACCAAACGCACTAGGACAAAAACTCTTTGAGAGTCACTTGTCAGCCAAATGAGGACCTCTTCAACTTGTTTGCTAGCACTTCGGAGATGAGATTGGCCTTAATTCTGTAGTACTTTAGGGTTTTCTCTTTTAAGGATTAGGGCAATATGTGTGTGATTAAATTTACTAAATAAATGTCTACTTAAAGGCATACAAGATTCAAATATGCCCTCCCATACTTAATTTTTTTTTTTTTTTTTTTGTTGCTGGATTCCCCTACTTTGAAATTGTTGGCCCCTTCTTAATTTAAATAAGAATAAAGTTTACTTACAAAATTGGTTGTAACTTAAAGCTACAAACTCACTCAATAAAATAAATATTACAATATATTTTGAAAATCTAATTGTTGAATTGCATATTCTTTAAGCTCTTAATACACATGTTAAATTTTATGTCAATCGGATATTATTTACTATATAATCTATAAGATTATATTTTGTGCATAATATCAAATTACAAAAACTTGCAATTTAGAAAATTTATTGATGACATAGCAATTGATCTTTAATTTTCTTGAAATTTTGCAAGTATGGAGGATATAAGAAGAAGATGTAATCCAATGGTGGATTTGTTAAAATTTACCTTCAATAAAAAAATATTAAGTAAGTTTGTAACCTAAGGTTACAACTAATTTTGTAGCTAAAATTTGTCATTTAAATAATTATGTTGTATGTAACTAATATCAACACCAGTAAAAGGAATAAATAGTTATATGAAAAGATCCATACACAAACAAACGCAGCCAAAAAAAAAAAAAAAAGAAGCAAGAAAATAAAGAAAAACAAACAAACAGATACACACAACTTTTGGTAAAAAAGAAAAATCATACGAAGTAAGCTTATACAAATATGAAAATGAATGCTAATTGCTGGTAGATATATCAAGAATGAGAAATATCTGGAGATGGAGGGACCGCTATATCCATTGTCCCCTCTAACATCAAGATTACATTCTTCATGGGAGGACGCAAAGCTGGATCTTCTTGAATGCACCACAAGCCGACCTTCACCATTCTTTCTAGCGTCTTCATGTCTACATTTTCATCTTCCACAAGCTTATCCAACTGTCCAGCCACAAAGCAGTTATATACCCAGTTAGAAAGAAGTATCTCATCTGTCGTTAAAACATTTACTTCTATGCTGCCTCTGCAACATACAATCTCCAAAAGCAGCATGCCAAAACTATAAATGTCAGCTTTTACTGATATCGGGGAATTTTTCTGCCATTCAGGTGCAGAGTACTCACTTGTCCCTTCAATGCCCATTGAAATTCTTGTTTGATTCGGCACAGATAGCCTCGCCAATCCAAAATCTGAGATCTTTGCAGTCCAAGTATCATCCATGAGTATATTTTGAGGTTTCAGATTGCAATGGATGATATGGACCTCGCACTCTTGATGTAGATAGAAGACCCCCCTAGCCACTTCTAGTGTGATTCTCACTCTTTCCTTCCAAAGGGGGCGCTTCTTAGCCTTGAAGAGAAGATCTGCAAGTGAACCATTGCTAATGTATTCATAAACAAGAAGCTTCCTAGATCCCTCAATACAGAAACCAAGCAATTGAACTAAGTTTCTATGATGAGTTCGTCCAATGGCAGTCATTTCAGCTTGAAACTCCCTTTCCCCTTCTTCCACAAATTTCTCTAGTCTCTTAACAACAATAGTTTTGTTAGCTTCGGATACATACCCTTTATAAACTGATCCAAAAGAACCCTCACCTAACACTTCCTTGAATCCGTCTGTTGCGTTCTCAAGTTCATTGTAAGAAAACGAACGCAAAGTAAAATTTTCAGCAAATTCCACATTCACATTTTCCGGGGACAGCTCTCTGTACCTATGAACTTGATGCCTATATATGAAGAAACAAGATATTGCAATTACAGAACACAGCAATGCAATGGAACCCAAAGTTAGGGAAAGAATCAAAATGACTTTTTTTTTGCTATCCTTCAGGAAAACTGGATTGTGATCATCTAAACTTCCACCATTTCTCTGAAACATCTTAAAGAAAGCTATAACTGATAAATTTTGACTTCTACCATATCTAAGTGGAAGCTTGAATTTATTGCAAGTGCCATTCACGTAGAAATAAAAAGCAGCCCCACAATTACAGTCTCCAAGGCAAGACTTGTAACAGTTTTCCGGATTTATAAGTTGCACTGAATAAGGAAAATCACCCCAAGATATATTCGGTGAAGCAGTAATGTTGTAGTGTATCATTGGACCTTTGCTGCAACCATCTTCACTGAAATTGTTGTAACAGCCCAACAACTTATTTTTGGGGTTCAAGAAATGAAATCCAGGATAACAGTGACATTCTGCTTTGGAGCCAGTGCCTGTGCAGTAACTATTCAAGCCACAAAAACCTCTGACTTCACATTGATCATGCAAAGATGACCATTCCAAGGACACATTTGAGCTAGTGTTACTATTGCCCCAAAAGTGGTGTGAATACAACTTAAAAATTCCGTCAGAATCAAGTATTGCACGATAGATAATAGTACTAGTCTCTTTCTTGTCAGGGTAAGAATTATTCGCCAAAATGACTAAGCTGGAACTGTAATTGGTTAAGCGTAGAAATCCCCTTTCGTTAAGACTGAGCTTAACATCAGAGAAATCGAAAGTGTCCACGTTCCAATAGACATTTTCTGAACCATCTGTACTGTTTACAGGGGAGGAAACAAGGTTTCCATTGGTCTTCATCTGGAGACAATAACGTCTACTTGAGTGGTCTGACCTAGACACCAACTCGTCTCCCTTGGACAAGTTTTGACCTCCTAATATGGTGTCAGTTGGGTTATCAAAACTTTGCCAAATAACCTTAGAAGAGTTATCGTAGAGCACAAAATTACCAGAATCATACATAGAAGCTGAATCTGCAGGTTCTGGGTCATCTTCATCTAGAAAGTTAGCCATGAAATTTTCTTCACCTTGCTCTGTGCGAAGGAGCAGCATACCATCGCTTGTTAAGTTCAATGTAGCATTTGAGGAGAGAGGAGGGTTATCTGGATTTGCAGTCCAGACAATAGTGTGATTTGGTTGAGTATGCAGCCATATTCCAATAGCGAAGCCTTTGCGGCCTCGTGGGTAGAAACCAAAAGCGAAAAGGCCAGAAGGTGAGAGCCAAGAAGTACGGTTAGCAATGGGGGAAAGCCAAGAGCCCAAGGGTATCACATTGCTGGAATGGTTTCGTTGTCGTGGGCCTTTTACATCAAAATGGTTTCGTTGTGGTTGGCCTTTTACATCAAAGGCAAGTAGAAACATGGATAGTAAGAAGAGAGGAGATATAGAACCCATGAGACAAGAGTGAGGGAAAGAGATAAGTGAAGGCTTGTTTAGTTAAGGAGATTGAAATGAAATAATAATAATAATAATAATAATAATAAGCGATTTATTGATTTTATCCTTCTTTTTTTGGAATTAGAAAGGCCCCCAACCCCAAGTTTACGCAGAATTAATGACAGAAATTTCTAGTCAAACTTCATCTATTAGTGGTAGCTGCCCCAGAGCCCGGTAGAGTAGACTTGACTCACTTTCATCGGTTCTGTTTGGTCCCATACCCTAACATCAACATCAGATTTTCTGATGAAATTAATGACCTGCCATTAGAATTCCACAAAAGACCAATCTAGTGGTAGTGGACCAACTTTTTAAGAATTCCGCAAGCCATCTTCATCTACAAGTCTTTTTTTTTTTTTTTTTTTGTGAAATATATATGCACACACTAGTCGTAAATTCGTGTTTCACACGAATTTTTTATTTATTTATTATAAAGGTATAATGTGTGTTTGATCAAAATATTCATAATATTTATTTATTGCCAAAAAAAAAAAATCATTATCTTTTAAGCATATTCATTAGCATTTTCTATCATTCACAAAAAAATTTTTAAAAAATGAAAATACGATTTCTAAAGACTTGGTAGCAATATGCTTATGTTCCTTAGTATTTGCATTTGCAAAAGAACTAAGTAAAGCATTACTTAAAGCATAAAAATAATCTATAAACCCCATATAACATTTGAATTAAATTTATATGTAAATAAGCATGAAGAACCATAAAATATTGGATCAAAGAGAATTAATATATTTATATAATAATGGATGTGAACAATACTAAAAGTTAATCATTTTTCCAAATGTTTAAAAAGTTATATTTTTTTACCCTCCAAAAAAGAGTTTTATTTACAAACCAACTTTTGTACTCTTCATGAAATATCCCGTTAGTTATTCTCACAATTTATTCAAATTACCAAAAAAAAAAAAAAAAAAAAAAACAGATACATATACAAATCATACTATCCATATTACATTACAAGTCAACCATCCTAAAATCCATCAAGATTTTTCCAAAAATGCATAACATTTATATGTTTAGCCTCAGGAAAGGGAGCTTCCTAGTTAGAAACTTGGTACTCTTTCCAGTATTTGCGGATTCCTTTGCACCAGATAACACAATCAATCAGCATGAAACAATCAATTGTTTCACACTATGGTGGGGTTTGGATTCGCATTTGCATTTGTGCATTTTCTCTCTCTCTCTCTCTCTCTTTTTTTTCCAGCTCTTATGAACAGTAACCGGCACTGTTGATGAATGCGATTACACTGTATGAAAGACAAAGTTACTATTCACACACTGTTCATGAGACCTACAACCACTTTACTAAAAAAAAATATTAAAAATAAGTTCTACAGCACTATTCACATATTTAAAATTTATTTTGCTACAGTGTTTTTAATTTTCAGCAAAATAAGTTGTATCTAAACGAATCTTAGAATTTGAAAGAAGACACATGAGTAGAAACTTGAAAGGTTAAATTACACTTATGGTACTCAACCTTGCCTCATATTTCAGAATGGTATGTTACTTTTACAAATGTTTCATTTAGTCCTTTAACATTTATTCGTGTGCCAAAAAGTTCCCTGCAAGCAACTGATGGATGGAAAAGTCTTAAGTGGCAAAGGAAAACAGTAAACTAATGCACTAAGAGCATTCACATCAGCATATGGATAATCATGTATAATACAAAATTTTCCTCATTTTACACATTTTGGCCAAAAATCCTCCCATATCAGATTGTGTAAAACCGTGTAAATTCATTTAAAAATTTCCATGAGCTACAGTAACTGTGTATATATACACGGTTACTGTAGCTCATGTATAGATTATTTTAATATTTATAATTTCGCTCCTTTTTTTCTCTCTCTTCTCCATCTGCTCAACCAACCCCTCATCATCTTCTTCCTCCGATACACACTTCCACAGACAAAATAAAAAATCAACCACCACAAAACCAACAACAAAATAACTCACAGACACCACAAAATAACCCACAGACAAAATCCAAACCGATCGGCGTGCTTGGATCGGCGCTCGTGGGAGCTTGGATCGGAGCTGCGGAGCGGAGTGGTGGTGCGGAGTTGCGGATCGGAGCTCGTGGGAGCTCGGATCGGAGCTGCGGAGCGGAGCTTTGGATCAGAGCTCGTGGGAGCTTGGATCGGAGCTGCGGATCGGATCGGAGCTGCGCAGCGGAGCTCGTGGGTATTGAGATGGGTTATGGGTAGGGAGATGGGCTGAGAGAGAGAGAGAGAGAGAGCAAAATCAGAAAAAATGATGGTTGAGAAAAAATGAGCTGAGAGAGAGAGTGTGCGCCTATAATAAGAAGGTAGTTGAGGAAATTATAAAAAAATGGAGAAAATTGATTATTTAAATAAAAGTGGTGATAAAATAGATAAATTGATGTGGGTGATTTGTAAAAGAGGATGTGTAAAATAGAAAAAGTAAGTTTTTAGTGTAAAAATGGGCATGTAAAATACACGGACTGATGCGAATGCTTTAATACTGACTTGGAGCGACCACGCCCCTAACCAAACGGTTAAGTACAATTTGCGTGAGTCACATTAAAATATGGCACGACCAAGACCTTCATCCTCTAGTGACCGAAGGACTTTAATCTGAACAAATAATTATTGACTTGGTCGAGTGGGGTGGCATCACCCATACTTAACTCACATAAGGTACGGGTTTGGATAGGAGGGTAAGTTGCGGGGCGCGTTTCCTCTGTGCGTTTTCTTTTTTTTTTTTTTTTTTTTTTTTTTGCCGCACTTGTTGACTTTGGGAGACAGAATTTACTGTGCATATACTGTGTATACACTATTCACACACTGTTCACGCAATATTTAATATTAAAAGTGAGTTCTACAATACTATTCACACATTTAAAAATTATTTTGCTACAGTATTTTCAGCAACAATCAGTTTTTATCAACTTTCAGCAACAATAAGTGCTATCCGAACGGACCCAAGATTTAGACCAAAAACGTGTAACTTTAAGAGGCGGTAATGAACAATATTTCATTAGAAGATAAACAGGCAATGAGACAGCCCATACGCACAAAAACACACCCATTCCAGTCCTCTTCAAACTTTTTGGCATCCTTTTATTCAGGTATGTCAAGTGGCAAGGTTATTTCTGGCAGCAGAAACAAGCCACTGTAAATAGATGCAAGGTACAATTCTTAAATAGTCCATAAGATGAATGAATTCATCCTCAAAAACTAGTTCCACAATAGGTCTTAAGAGTCAAAAAGAAATTTTTACTCAAAAGAGAAGCAAGGCAGGGACAACTGAGTGTAACTTGCTTGGATGCATTTCTTGCAAGTGAAAGAAAATAAGGAAAGCTGTTATAACAAAGAATGCCTGCATTATGAAGAAACCTAAACTAATCTCTATAACTTGCCAAAAGTAATTCAAGTGAGATACATTAACATCAGCCGCCCTTAATGTTGACAATCCATACAAGAAAGCCTCACACTTCTTGTTCTTCGTCCTCATTACCCCCAGCAAGTCTAAACCAAAAATAAAAACCAAAGATCAGGTATGGAAATTGTCAAGCATTATTTTACCAGTATAGTAGTTTAGTAACATTGCATTGATAATAAATGTTTAACATTGTTGCCTTAGAACATTAGGCTGTTTATGTGATACATCTAAATACATTGTCCAGGTTTAAAATAACTGACACGTATTTTCTGCCAGTTGCCATGTGAGAAGCAATCTATTTCACACTAGATGGAGCATGCAGATCATTAGTGCATCTCAGCAATTGAAGTGCAAGTTAATGACGTTGTAATTGCCCAATTTCCACTGACGGTCTAGTATCCCCCTGCCCATGACATGTTTAGGGAACCATCATCTAAATCAATTTAAAAGTTAACATCCTTCTTCTCTTTTCTCAATGGCTTTCTCTACTCAATTCCAACATTTTCACGTTTAAAACCCTAATATGCAGAAGAAAAAGAAGGCCAGAAGAGTTGCTTCACACTGTTTTTGGCCATATGAATACGGAAAACAAAATTTTCTTCGAATAGGAAGAGAAGATGATCACTGCCAATCAAGATTCACTTACATCCCTATCTGTCCTCCATTGCCATAAACATCATTACCCATTGCACCTCAGTAATGAAAATTCCATTCTTGATTGGACAGGTATACTTAATCCCCACTATCACAACAAAACTATTGCCAACTTGCAATAACGAAGTAACCTGCCCCCATCACAGGTATACTCATTGACACTACTTTCACTTTCATTACCAGATCTAACTCCTAAGCTGTCAGTCCAAATAACAGTCCTCTTCATTTATGATATTCAAATGCTTATATTCTGCTTGAGAGAGTACGTGAAAAGGTTTTACAAATTTGTTACTTAAAGATCATTTCATATTCTTTCCTGAGATAATTCCAAAATTTTCAAGTTCATCTTTCTTTAGAAGTGACAGTATCTGAATATTTTGTGCTTTGTTTCATGCATATTATTCTTGCAGAGTGACCTTCATGGGTTAGCTGCAATACAATGGTCTATTTTGTGCTTTTGTTCCTTTGATGCATAATAAAGATATGTTTGTCATCATTTTGTCTTTAAGGCAACTTCTATCAAACTTATAAGCTTGTTTCCATCTTTGGGATTACTGTGGTGTCTTTATCCCACACTGTGGCATGCATTTAATGCCATCTCAAAATTTTAGGTAATGATGTATGTTAGATTGTATTTGTAACCTCTTGACTAGCAAAGTGCTGAGTGATGTTAACAGTTGTAATAATTGTACAAATTTTGAAAATTTGTACTTTCAGCGTTTTTATTTTAGCTAACAAAATTTTGAACAGTAGAGGATTTGGTTGAAATGTTGCAGGTGGATCTCAAGCTTAAGATTTGCAGAGGTACATCAATTAAGAAAATTTTAGTTCAGGAAGCACAATCATATTCTACTGTTATTGTTGGAACTGCTTGTAACCACATTAAATTGCAGCCATCGACCTCGCTGGCTAAGTACTGTGCTAAAAAATTGTCCAAGGATTGTTGGGTTCTTGCTGTTAATAATGGGAAAGTTGTGTTCAAGAGAGAAGGGTCTCAACAAGTGCAAGCTACTCCAACGGTTTTGGATTTTTTTATAATTGATTTGTTGTGTTTCTGGAATGAATTATAGTACAATTTTCTTATTTTATGTACTTAATACAGGAACTGAAGATCATCATCGAAATGGGTTGCTTAGAATGATTCAGAGGACACTAAAGAAGAACACGAAAGTACTGAACGAAGGCAATGCCAGTGTGAGTTTAAAGGAGAGATTTGAGAATGGTACTTACCAAGAATTGGAGGAGGGCTTAGCTAAAGCTGCTCTGGATAGTAGAGAGAGTGCTATAAAGGAGAAATGCTCAATTTGTGAGTCGAACTCTGATTTGCCAGATAATTGTGGTGAGCAATCTGCAGAAGGCTCTTCCAATGATGGCGTTGAAGATATTTCTTTGGCTATAGTGCCAGCACAGAAGGAAGAAGCAGCGTCTAGTTCAATTTCTGTGTTGATAAAAGAATTACCAAAATCAAAACCCGGTCGGCCATTACTTCGTCATTCTATTCTGCCAGATAAAAAGGAAACTGAGAGGTCTTTGGTGTGGTGGATCTCTGTGGTTCAAGGGGCATTGTGGTTGCCTAGTAGAAAGTATTTGTATATTACTAATTCAGATCACAAACAAAATAGTTGTGACCAGTGTGAAGATCAGTCCTCAACTTTAGGTAGTGAGAGTGGCATTGGTTCTATGTTTGGCAAATTAGATGGACAAGGCATTCTCAATGGGCTCTATGTTTGGCAAATTCTAGTATCTCACATCATGATTCAAAGTGGCATTGGTTCCTAAATGGATAGGTATGGTCATGAAAAAAATGTTTCAGCATGTGAAATTCTGCATTTTTTTTGAGAAATTATTGTCATTTGTTTTGGTCGAAATTTGTGTGCTATTGCTTAGTAGTTAGTAGGGATATTCTCTTGAGAATTTTGAGCTGCTTTCTTTTCTGAATAGTAAGTGGGCAAACACTTGAATTTAAATTACATAGTAAGATCCTATTTTTTGAGTTAATTCATAGTCACTCTCCCTAACTTTTTTGTTTTTTTGAGTCTCAATTCCTCTGCAAATCCTCAAAAAATTAAATTCACGTACTAAGAAAAAAAAAAAATTAAAAATAATAATAATAAATGAAAGAAACACTCAAAATTCAATATTTTGTTGATTTTTCAGTAAACAAACAAACCAATTTTTTTTTCCTTATTTTAATTATTATCAATTAAGAATGATTTTTTTAGTATAATAAAAAAAGAGAAAAAATATTTAACCATAGACTAATGTTGCAAGTCCATTTTCAAATAAGGTAAATTTGTCTATTTAAAAATATTTAATCATTTTCTCTCCGTTCCATCCTAATTTCAAAACATCCAAACAAGAGGAAGAGGAAGGACCTCTTACAAATTTTAAAAACATCCAGACAAGGTAAAGGATAACCATTCACCTCTACTCTACTCTACTCTCTAAACAGGCCATAATAGTCTAGAAACCGTACTACACACTATCCATAATCTCTAAGAACTCTTTCAAACATTAATATCTTAGGAGCACTGAGCTCCAAACAACATATCAAGCATAAGTTAACATCTACATTTTTACGAAACCAATTCAATCACATTTCACATACCAACATACAAAAACTCAAAAATTCACAAAAATGGCAAGACTACATTACGACATTACCTCATTCCATCGAAACTTTGGCGCCAACCTCCTTCATCTTAGTAATAATTGACTCGGCCTCCTCCTTAGTCACGCCTTTCTTCAAAAGCGTAGGCGACTTCTCCACCAAATCCTTAGCTTCCTTCAACCCCAAATCGGTAAAAGTCCTCACTTCCTTGATTACCTTGATCTTCGCCGCGGCATCAAACCCTTCGAGCTTCACATCGAATACAGTCTTCTCCGCCTTCTCCTCCACCTTCTTCGCCGCACCACCGCCCTTCCCCTTCAGTCCTCCAGGGACCATCCCTGGCATCATCACCATCATCGTCGGCATCTCAGTGATCCCCAATTTATCGCGAAGAACTTCGACGAGGTCCGAGACCTCGAGAAGAGTGAGACCCGAGAGCTCATCGACGATCGCTGAGACTTGCTCTGATGGAGCTGGTGGCTTCGATTCCTGAGCAGAAGAGGTTGAGAAAGATGGGAGCTTGGATTGGATTAGGGCTAAGAGGTTAGGATTAGGGTTTTGAGTTGTGTGGAAATTGGGGCTAGGGTTTTGGGGGAGAGATTTGTGAATGTGTGAAATGAATCGTAAATACCTCATTTTGTGGGGGCGTATTGGTAATTATGGACAAATGTTTATACGAGCATTGTTGGAGTCGATGAGGTTGATAGTGATAAAGCTGCTTTCATGGCTTTTGAAGAAGTTGAAGCTGAGAACTGAGAAGAAATGACCGACACTGATTGGAATAACAGATGAGTAATACTAGCATTAAAGGTTCAAAGATCTAAAACAAAAACCAAAAGGGAAATAAAGAAAAGGAAAAAATTGAAAGAAAGCGAAGAAGCATAGAAATGTGAGATTTGAGGAAAATGCAAAGTGAAATAGAGAGAGAATCAAAGAAGCGCGGTAGAGAAAAATGAATAGGCTACATGAGAGAAGGAGAGAAGAGAAAAGAAACCTCGGTGAGAAGTAAACACACGCCCTTCTCAATATCAAAACAATACTTATGCCTTATGACAGACACATACACGGATTCATATCCCTTGCAGTACCCAATTGCTTTAATCCTAGCCATTCAATTGATCTAATGCTCAAGAATTGGACAGCTCAATTAGACACGTCAGCCTCATTTTTTCTCTGCTCTTTCAATTTCTCCTCTCTCTCTCTCTTCTTCTATTCAAAAATTTCAGAAACTCTCTCTGACTCTCTCTCTTCCGGTTCCAGCCGAACATGCCTCCAAAAAAAGCCACCAGTGATGCTCCGGTTACCTCTCCACCGAAGAATGAATGTGAACCTACAGTGTTTCAGCTACCCACCCAAATGTGATTAGATCTGGTAATCAAATTTATGAATTTTTTTTTCTTTGCCAAAGATCATCCCTTTGTTTCATTTATAGTACTAAAAATTATCTATTTCTTTTATTGCTTTTTTTTTTTATTATTATTTTTAAATCTGATTTATTTATTGTTGAATGTTTTTGAGATTTTTATAATGGGTGTGAAGCCCAGTACCAGTAGAGTGTGCGTGTGTGTTAATGGCCAAGGACTGGCTGGTGGAGATTTTATTAGGTTGTGTCCTCTGATGCCCGATGTTTGGTTGCTGGGTTTATCGGTTCCTTGTGTTATGTTTTTGTTTTCATTTCATGAGTTTCAAGGGGAAAAAAAAAATTAGTGTTTTCTGTGCAATCTTGTTCATAGCCAGGGATTTAGTTGTTACAGATCAATTCTCAAACATCAGTTGAATCTTGGTGTCTCTGAATTTTATGACACTGTTACTTTTGTCCATAACAAATTGTGAAAATTCAGAAATAAAAAGCATCAGGTTGTTGGATTTACAAAAGAAAAAAGGGTGATGGCATTTACAGACATTTTGTATGCATGCTATTCTTGTAAAACTCCCATTGAAGTAGAAGATATTTGAAATATATACATCATCTGAATTCAAATTAATATATTGGGGCCAGCTGACAATAGTGCCAATTGTAGTAGGGATGTCCGTATGGTTCTCATTTCTCAGTAGATTGATAATGTTATAAATAAAAAATGATCGTAATGATATCTATGCTTGGTTATTTTTCAACAACAGGTTTAAAATTTTGCTATAAAATCTTGAATGAACTATATCTAAGTGTGTTAATACCCATTGAGATCTCTATCTGCATGGTTTCTTTGTCTGGAAATTTATGAGCTAAAACATGAAATCCCTCTTAAGCTTCCTTTTTATTGAATGTAAACATCAATGTCTGTTGTGGCACACACCAATGCTAGCATTTGTATATGCATATAACAAATTTCTATTATGTTACTTGTGAGTGTGTGTGTTCTATTCTTACCCTAAAAAAATGATGAGATAATTTATATTTGTGTATCGGCTTTGATCTTAAGCATGCATACTATTGTAAATTTCAACTGCTGCAGGGCATGCCAAAGAACATTGTTATTGGCTCTCACGTTTGGGTTGGAGATCCAGAATTAGTTTGGATTGATGGATAAATAATAAATGTGAATGGAGAGGAAGCTGAGATTCAAACTAGTAACGGGAAGACGGTGAGTTGAGTTCATAAGATGTTAAATAATCTTCCCAATCTAACAGGCATTCAATCTTATGATCATCTAGTTCAGTTTTCTATGATTACAATGTTCTTGCAATCTGTTATTCACCGCATTCAAGAATTTTTGAGATTTGAACTCCCTTTGCATTTTTAATTTTAGAGTGGTCATTTTCTGTTTTCAAATATTTCCTAAAAAAAAGGGAACATAGAGTAAAGGAGGAATTAAAAATATTAGAAAAGCCTCGTCACATTCCCAGTGAATAGGCTGTTCGGGAAACATTTTCTTGCAAATATGTTCCTGCAATATGTTTATTTTATATGTCAAGAGAGTAGGCTATAGTATATGAGAAGGACCGGGCATGTCCTTATCTTCCTGGAATTGTGTGCTTTAAATTGTTTGCAAATATCATGAACTTATGTGAAGGATCTTTCCTTGAAATGGCTTTTAAGTTTTTATTACCTTTTACAATTCCTTGGTATCACTATTGGTGTTATTACTTGTTAATTTACTTAAATTGTTGGCCTGGATATCTTAATTTTTTCTTAACTTCCTCTCTCTCTTTTTTTTTTTTTTTTTTTTCATTTAGATACTGTTCATTGGATCACATTCCATACTTGGGAGGGCAGTTGCTGTGAATGCTAATCTTGATATGATTTGGAAGCATGAAAGGCCATTGTTTTAAAGCTACATGTATCTCTATTGGATCTAGCTGACTTCTGTTTTTTGCTTGGGGAGGTGTGCGTGCAAAAGAAGACTCAAAAAATTTGGAAACCAATTTGGCATATTAACTACTGTTGAAATGAAGATACAAGTCCAGAGTACAAAACACAAAAGAAGACTGAGTGAGACTGAAGAATAAACGAGGCGTTTTGTGTAAATGAGGACCTGATGACACTTAGTGACACAACTGTGTTTTGCAATCTCTTTGTAATTGTTTAGGAATCCATATGTCATGGCACATCTGTAGTTGCTATCAAATACAAGGATGGAATTCTTATGGCTGCTGACATGGGAGGTTAGATACTAAATCAGTTCATAATTAATTGCAACTTCATATATTCATTTTTTTTCTTCTATTTATGACTTGATTGATATCGTTCTTGGACCCCTTTGGCTGTTGAGAAATTTAAGAAAATGAATAAAAGAAAAGAAAAAAAGAACAAGAATATAGTTTTGGTTTTGGTTTTATATTCACAAAGGCAAATTTGCTATTTATCTTCTATTTTTGACATGGTTAATGCATATTCTACTAGTGTTTTTCTCTATGATGTACTTTAATTTCAAATGCTTGGACACATTCAGTCCATGGCACTTGCAAAATGCGTGAAACATGTCAAATCAAAGAATGAATGCTAGCCAAAGATGGTTACATTTTGCTTAGTGGCTGATTTCTCACTTTCCTTCACTGGGACTTTTTTATTTTTATTTTATTTTTTTAAAGATTTCCATTAATTGCTTCTCTTGGAAGATATGTTTTCTGCTAATTTTTAAGCGCCCCTCTTGTATAATCATGGTGTACTTTGGAGACATGCCCCTTTTGGTCTTTTTTAATGAAGTTATGTTACTTGAATTTATTAAGTCTTTGATTTCCCTGTTTGACCATGCTTTTTTTTTTTTTTTTTTTTTACCTTGTGGCTGACCATTCCATATTGGTGGATTTTATTATTATTATTTAGTGCTTTCTTTCCAGTTTTGTAAATACTATCATCTATGGTATGCGTAGTGTGCAACAGATAACTTCAAAGGAGTGTAACACACACTCCAAAGTTTCAGCAATTCATTTGGGAGTCAGGGTTAGGGTGGTTGTACATTGTGTTTGCTGATTTGAGGGAATTAATTCTTCTGCCTTAGATCCCAGATATGCACATGGCAATTTATTTTCTGTCTGAATCATATGGCAATTTGTTTACTTGTTAGAGTAGTGACTAGATGTGTTCTATCACCCATGGTTACCATCATCCACCGTCAACTCTTTTCTTCCTGTTTTGGTTTTTCTATACTGCCTGAGGTGCATCTTTATTTGTGAGATATATTGTATTTCTCCTGACCCAGAATGTGCTATTAACTTGTTCCAGAATTCTGATTTTGGATGTCATGACTCATTAGAAACATTTTAGGATATGCACTTTTTTGTGCTCATCTATAACAACGAGATACTTTTCTATTGGTTTTTCATATCATGTATGGATTAATTGGCAGGTTCTTATGGATATACCCTGCATACAAGAGTGTTGAGCGATTGAAGCCAGTTGGAAAACATTCTCTTCTTGGTGCAAGTGGAGAAATTAGTGATTTTCAGGAGATTCTACGTTATCTTGATGAGCTAATGTAAGCAGGTTGTTTTAAGAGGAAAAAGTACTTGGAAAGTAGCAAAAGCTGGAACATCACAATTTTTGTCCCTTCCTTGTTATCTTTTCTGGGTATTTGTGTTTGCTTGTATTGTTTTCTACTTCTTGCTAAGTGATTGTTGGTATCGGGGATTATTTTTGCAGTCTATATGACAATATGTGGGATGATGGGAACTCTTTAGGTCCTAAAGAGGTGCACAGCTATTTAACCTGAGTGATGTAAAATAGGCGTAACAAGTTCAATCCACTATGGAATTCACTTATACTTGGTGGAGTGAAAAATGGATAGAAATACCTTGGCATGGTAAACCTAACTATACCTTTTATTTGTTGCAGAACTGTAAGCAATATGCATTTAAGGATATTAATCAATCTGTAATTTGTGATTCTTATCCAGGTCAGCATGATAGGCGTAAATTTTGAGGACAACCATGTGGCCACTGGTTTTGGGAATCAACTTGCATGGCCAATTCTTCGTGATGAGTTGCATGATAACTTGAGCTTTGAGGATGGCGTTAAGTTGCTGGAGAAATGCATGCGTGTACTCCTATATCGTGATACTACTGCTGTCAACAAGCTCCAGGTTTGGTTCCTCATTATTGTTCACTTAATGGTTTCTGTTACATACCAAAACTCTTAGTATATAAGTAATGGGCTATGCAATGATATAGCATGTAACATACTCAATCTTTTTCTAGTTGTTTGACTTGTCAGCGAAGCGAAGATTGTAGTTTCACTGGTTTCCACAACTTCTCTGCATGCTTTGTTGTTTCTTTCTTATTCTTCTTCTTCTCTCTCTTTTTGGTTTATGCTCATCAATTTTTTGATCATTTTGTGTCCACTTTTTGCAGTGAAATTTGTATATATTCCACACGATTTTGAATCATTTAGTTTTATTATTCTTTGAAATTGTGACTTTAACTTTGTTATTTTCTTCCTATCATTTCTATTTGTTAATTCATAAAATTGGATATCTTTGTGATTATTTTTTCTTGAAATTTTAGATGATTTTTAAATCCTGTCTCAAATACCCTCTCTGCCAATGAGCTCTAGATCACATGGTACTTCCTTCTGCGATAAGAATGACTGAAAGGAAAGTCATAGGTTCAAAACCCAATGGAGTGCTTTTGTAACTTACAAATAAATAAAAAATTATAACCTTCTCTCCTTTTCTTGTTGTGTTTGTATGTATACATGTGTGCCTTCATGCATGTAGGCAATCATGAGAATTCTGCCAACCCGAAAAAAGAGGTGCAGGGGTGGGGGGAAGGGAGGGTTTACTGAATGTTCCACAGTGACCCCAATATGGTTCAAAACGTCCAAATTGGATTTTCAAATAGATGGTCAATAATGAGGGTAGACATTGGAATCCTCAATTCCTTCAGCCTATAGAGCAGTGTAGATGCCAGTAAAGAAATGGAGTATTTAAGGTTTGATTGCACTATGATGCCCTTAGAATTATACAGGAATTTGCACCATTCCTGGAAGAGCATCTGAAGGGCCAAGGTCCATGGAAGGTAGTTTTCTTCGGGTGGACTACACAGCTCTTGGAAAATCCCAACTGTTGACAACCTTCTAGAGGTATAAATTGATAGTTGATTGGTGTTGTATGTGCAAGCATAGTGGAAATTTATTGATCACCTGCTTCTTCATTGCTGTGTGGCTTTGGACATTTGATCTTGTGTCCTCGTCTGTTTGAGCTAAGTCAGGTGATGCCCAAATCTGTAGTTGATGCTCAAAAAACAGATGGTCAGTAATAATTTCATTGTCCTATTATCATCCAAGGCTGATCATTTGAAGTAGGCATTCCTATCTGCTTTATTATTTCATTGTTTGATTGGATGCGTGACTTAGGCAGCGTCCTTTCCATGCCTTTTGTTGATGTTTGTTACTCCCTTTATATGTGATTTGTATTCTTTGAAGAGGGTTTGTACACATTGTTTTATGTGTCATTCCCTTTTCCTTTTCTAATCAAACTTGTAATTATGAAAGATGGTTAATAATAATTAATTGTCTTATTATTATCCAAGGCTGGCAGACTTGAAGTAGGCATGTCCCTATTAGCTTTATAATTTCTCATTATTCTACAAAAATTTTTCATTGCTAAGACACAAAATAACAATTGTTGAAAGGGAACAATATCATGAGTGCAAGTTTTAACAATTGTTGAAAGTGAACAATATCATGAGCGCAAGTTTTAAGCAGCAGAGAAGTTAAGAATGGAAAAGAAAACAATAAGCTTCTAGGAATCACACGTCAGTTTATAAACCTCTTGTAGTAAAAAAGTTGTAATACCCCTAATATATGTTGTTTTATTTGCTGAATGTTTTCAAGTATTTCCATATCTTACCATTCTATTTGAATTTGGCATGATTATAAGCTACTGCACAAGCAAGCACATATATGTACCCAACATAATGTGCTTTGTGGAGGTGGCTGAATATGAATCAGATCAGTTTGTTTCTTATAATTGCTGTACTTCAATTAACATTTTTTATTTTTATAATTTAGTTCTAGATGGAAGCCTGGTTTTCTAGTTTTCCATAAATAATCTATTAATATGCCTGAAATTTTGATTTCACAGATAGCAAAAATCACTGAAGAAGGTGTAACCATTTCTCAGCCANACCTCCTAGGAAATCTAATCCTCAAGGAAGGCCAAGAATGAGAAACCTTCATCTAATGCATGAGTGTAAAGGTTTTGGTCATATGAGGATAGAGTGTCCAAACTACCTCATGAAAGAAAAGACCAAGGAGTCAAAAGTTAAAGGGTTGTTTGCTACTTTGAGTGATATTGAGAATGACTATTCTGATGAGTATGTGGATGAATGTAGTCACATTATGGCATTTGTTGTCTCAACCGATAAGGTGATTGTGGAGAGTGCTAGTGACAGTGAGGATTCTTCTGATGATGAAGTACCCAAGAAGATGACCCTTCAGGAAGCCTATGATAAACTAAGCACTGAATTTATAAAATCTAAAAAGACTTCTCATCTTTGTAGAAAAGAGCTTAATGAGGTAAAAACTAAAAAAACTAATCTGTTAGTCAAGCTAGATGAGACTAGAAGATTAGTTGAGACTCTTGTTGTAGAGAACACCTCATTAGAAGAGAAGGTCAAGAGTTTTGAGGTTGAGTTTAGTCAAGCTAGAACTTAAATAGAGAGGATATTTAGTGTAAAGCTTGATGAGGTATTAAGTACTCAAAAGCCTAGTTTTGATAAGACTGGTTTAGGATATGATGTTTTCTCCGACCCCCCCTCTTCCACGGCTTCTGGATCAAGAACTGTCTTTGTGCCAAAATCTGAGAAAGGTAATAAAGGTATTAAAGGTATGAAATCCAAAATTGATTTAACTAATTCTAAATCCTTTGTTAGACTTCATGTTTGTCACCATTGTGGTGTTTCTAGACACATTTGTCCTAATTGATTTAAGTTGTATCCTCAAAAGCAAGTGTCCAAACGGTCACAGGTTTTCTCTCAAGGACCTACACCTTTGTTTGAAGAGTTATTAAAAACTTTGAGCTTTTTAACTCACTTTCAAGATAATTTTAATTCTTCTATGTCCTTTAGTAGACATACTAGGACACGTGTCTTTCCATCTTCACGGCCAAAGACTCGTGCTGTGTGGGTGAGAAAGGAGCCTAAAACTTAATTATTTGTTCTGTTTGTCCTCTTCTTTAATTCTTTCTATATAAAGTAAGACTCCTTTTACTTGATTTCTTATCTGTTTTTGGAACGATGCTTTCATGCATCTGCACCTTTCTATCATGTCTTCATGCATATGCATTTTTCTTTCTGCTTTCATGTTATTTGTCTATTTTTGTTTAGTTGTTATTTTGTTTTATTTTCAAAATAAAAATGAAAAGGAAAAATACAAAAATACAAAAACAATGTATGTTTTGTGTCCATTGGTACTTGTGTACATTGAATGGCCATTGAAACCAAATTTTCTAAACTTTGTATCTCTTGTAACTTAGATGAGCATCTCTATGCACAACAAAGCAAATGAGTTTTGTGGTTTGTGTTTGTGATGAGTAAGATTAAATAATCTCTTGTACTTAACACTCGTTAGGACATATGTGATTCACTTGTTAGGAACATATGTCACTACTTTATGTAATTGGCTAATTCTTTGACAAAACGAACTTTACTTGTATTTGAGTAGATCTAGGATGTGTTTAATACTCTAAAGAACAAGAGTTCAAGTCTAGTATTGAAGTCATGTAAGTCTGTCCAAGAAACAAATGAAGAAGTGCTAATTCATTAAATCTTGATAGCTGCTTGATAGATAGTTATCGAGGTATCTATCGAGGTTACAGGAATTCAGATTTTCAGATTTGATTTTTGGCCCATATTTATGTATTTATGTAGGATTTCTTTTCTCACAACCCTAGACCTATATAAGGCTTATTTTAGATGTCATCACATAAGAGAATACAAGGAGAACATATGCAAAAGGTGACCAATGCCTTATTCTTTCAAAAAGAAGCTACTGCGTCTTTGCGTCAAGTGCTTCTTGATCAAGTGCTTCTTGATCATCATTGTTGATAAAGTGAAAAACTTTGCACCCAACATCTTCTTTAAGTTGGTGTGTTAGTCATGTACTAAGAGCCGTGTATCTTTGATTAGTCACGTACTGGGATCTGTGTATCAAAAGGGTAGCGTTCATATATTGAAGAGTTCAGAGGTTTTGAAGCGGTAAAAAGTTTTTGCTGTAAGTTCATCTACGAGGATTGTAGAGTCTAGAGACAAAGGTTTTGTACTAAATCTAAAACTTCTCTTTACTATAGTGGATTACTTTTCGGGAAGGTTTTCCCCAGATGTTTTTACTGTGAAACTAGTTTGTTTTATTAGTTTTTCCAAGTTATCATATCTTGTCTTATTTATTTTTCCGTTGCATGATTTTGATATGATATTGATATTTTTTTGTTTTAACAAGATTTATTCATAATAAATCTAATTAACAACTTAAGCTTAAAACTTGTTAATTCTATTAACTGGGGTCTAAATTTTCCAACAAGTATTATTAGAGTTATATGATGATTGCAACATGATAGGCATTGGCATGAATATGGACAACAGACATGTATGGGTGAGACTATGAAACGAACCTAATATGATATGATGGCGGCTATATTGTACTCCAAATTTGTGTAAAATAAACCTATCCATTGAATATTGACTCCAAAGTTGCATTTATCTTTGGATTGTAAATCTTATCCATTGAATAATTGAGTTTTGGCTTTAATTGCCATGTTGTAGCTATTAGGAGAAACGTGTACACGTTGCAATGAATTTTTTATTGCTTTTAACATATTATTCATATGGGGATAATTGGTTTTGGCTTTATTTCACATGCGTCGCCATTGAGAGAAACGTTTAATAAACATTGGAATATGTTGTTAACGTGTACCCCCTTTTTATTTTTGACCAATGCCAAAATCTCTTCTCACTGGTTTTTGAAGCCATTGACAAAGATCAGAGCAAGGTGATGAGTTTCATATGCCTCAATTATTGTTCAATAAGATTTGCAAAGACTATTTTGTTTTACAAAGCCTTAATAGTGATCCTTAATGTGTTGGTGTGTGTAGTCCTTTGTCTCCCACAAAGTTATTATATGGAAGAATTCTTAGAAATAGTTTCAAGGTGTTGTTTAGAAGATTTGAACTGAACTCATGGATCTCATAAGGTGAGGAAACTACTAGATTTTTTTTTTCTCAGAGAAACTACTAGACTAATTATTGGAATATTAATTAAATAATTAAATATATTAGTTTCTAACAATTTAAACTTTTAAAACAATTGGTAATTTATTACCAATCCCTTAAAATTGGGACTTGTGTTTGGTTCAGTGTCTAGTTGCATTAGATCTATCAAAATGATAACACTTGTCCAAGAGTGGACATATGGCATCATCCAGATGGATCCAGTGCAACTAGACATTGGATCAAATCCTTACCCCTAAAATTGAAATATGTGATTTTTTTTTTTCAATGCCGTGGCCAGTGGTGTCATTTACTATTGTTTTTGGCCCAGAAAAAGAGTTAATTTTTTTTTTTTTTTTTAAACTTTAATGTCATGTTACAAGAAATACTCTTCCATTTGTTAAAGGTTCCCAATGAGCTGAGCTTGAACCCACTTCATGTTTCTTTCACTTAGAGACATATCATGCAATAAAAATATAGTAGTAATTATTATTTTTTTTTTTTAAGAGAAACAAACACACACACAAGGAAGAGGGAAAGAGGTTCTAACATAAAGACACACCACAATTCCACTCAAAAGCCATGGTAACTTTTAAGGGAGGGTGGGGCAAGTTATACTACACACAACACACTTTTTTAAATAATGTGGGACAATTACCCTTTTTTNCCAAATCCTGGTGAGACCTGGAGTGTCAATTTAAGTCAAGGCGTTGTTGAATTTTAGGAGTGTCACGTGGCATGTGTGAGTTGGTCACCATAAGTGAAGAATAGGGAATCGCTTACAAACAAGTGCCTGTTACATCGTACAGTGCAAGTGAACATGCCCCGCAGGTAAACCAAGCTATTTAGAGTTTTTTTTTTTTTAAAGTAATACAAAAAAAATAAAAATAAAATAAGAGTAATGATTATTATAAATGTTAACAAGAGTAATATAAATTCTATTTAATAAAAAATTGGATTAAAAAACATAAAACTGACCACACAGTATATTTTAATATATATATAATATATATATTTTATGAAGCTGATCTATAACTTATAAAACTGCAAAAAAAGATAAAAAACTACAAAAACAAAGACAAAGAGCTGTTTTTTTTTTTGAAAGGAAGACAAAGAACTGTTGTTACATACTATTTTACAATTTAAATAAAGCATACAATAGTTAGTGTGTAACAAATATTTTTTCTAAAATGAAAAGACACGTTAAAGGGGCCACTCTAACCAAGAACTTGTGTAGCCCAAACTTTAAATGGACTATGAATTAGTTACGTACAAGCAAGACAATGAACTATAAATTGGAGTTTATTAGAAGGAAAAAAAAAAAATAATAAAAAATAAAACGTACAAACATGACAGCTGGCTTCTACTACCTTGCCAAATGACAACCTGATTTTTCTTTTTCCTATAGCAATGCTTTCTTTACCGTGTGGCAGTGATTTTAGTTGTGACCTGTGAGAGCATTTTAAACTTTCAAATTTTCTTGACGTTCATATTCTAGTTTTATAAACAATAAAAATGTTACAATTTTTTTAGTTAATTCAATATTTTATCACAATTTTGTTGAGATAGTTTTAATAATTGTGATAAAAAATATTGAAAAAAAATTGATTTCGTTGATTTATTGTTTAAAAGTTGGTCTAATGTACTGCGTATCTAAGGTGAAATTGATCTCTTTAGCGTATCATGGGGATTTCTTTCACTTTGTAATTTTGACTTAAACTTTCCCTTTCTTCAAATTGTTCCCTTGGTTTATTGGACAAAAATCTTCTTATACACAGTTTCGTACACACTTTCTATTCACATATATTTATTATTTCACATTTTGTACACACTCATTTTTAAAATTTTTTAAAATGAATTATTAACGAATGTCCTAAGACCATTGTTATACACTTTCCTTTAAAAATGTGTGTAACTTTCATTGCCATTATAAGATATGCATGGCTGAACTGATCTCCAATCAAGGTATGGTTACATATCATAAATGCTCTCATAAACACAATTAAGTAAGACATCATCAACTTCTCCGCAATTAATATTTTTGGTAAAACACAATTATATATTATATATATATATATATATATATATTGCAAATGGGAAATACAATAGACAGAATCAATACACACATAAACAAATTTTAATGACAGACACTATCACATTAACAACCAAACAAATGAAGGACCCCCATTTATTCTTTGATATTCCATCTTCTATATGGCCTAATCTATTAATATATATCCTTTTTTTTTTTTGAATAAATAAAACTCTATGAATATAAGGGTCCTTGACTTAGAATCCCAACCAAGAAATGATCAAGGGCACTTGTCTTGCCCTTGGAGTTCTTGAGGTCCCTGTAGCAAGGGCACTCGTCCTTGTTCCCTAAGTCCCAGATGGCACCACTGACACTTCTCACAGCAAATACCGCAGTACTTCAAGCACCGGTCCTGTACTCTCCGCCTTTGAGCACCTCACCTGGCACTTTGAGTCACAGAAGCCTATATTTTGTTTAAACACAAACTGATTAGCATTTTTTTTTTTGGATAAATCGAAGGATACAGAGACTGAATCTCAATGTACCGTGAAATTAAACCATTCCACCCAAAATATCAAAGTAAATCCAGCAAGATTTAACTTTTATAAACAGAAGTTTTCAAAAAAAGAAAGAGTTGTTTAAGTCTGTAGAAGTAATGAGTATCTTACTTGAACCAGCCATTGTGGCCTCAAAGAAAGATGAGCTGAGGACAAGAGCAAACAAGCAGGAAAGTTGCAAAGGCAGCTTCATTTTTTTTTTCTTGACTGTGTCTCAGAAAATGTAGAGAAAAGATGTGTGAAAAAATGTAATGTACTTAGTTTGGCCTCAAAGGCAAAGGGTATTGTTGTGTGAGTGGTGGAGACATGGAGTAAAGTGGAGTATTTATAGTGGAAGAAAAAAAAAAAGGCTAGGGGTAGGTGAAACGTTTGCAAAGTGTACATGAAAATTAAATGAACAAGATATCAACTATGCAAATTACAGTATGTCAATTTGGCTTTCATAAGAGAAAGCTAGAGGTGCGCATTTGGTTTGGAGTGTTTGGTAAGGAGTCCCAATGGACATTGAATAATAATTATGTCAATGATGTTCTAGTGTCAATTGGTGTTCTTAGATAATTTTCTTGTTAATAAGTATTTAAATTTATACAATTTTTAAAATATAAAAATCTATTAAAATAATTTGTTTTTTTTTTTTTTTCTATAAAAGTTTTATAACAATATTTTTAATCTAATAGTCACTTAAGTAGTATTGTAGTGTAACTTGGACTCTGGTAGTTTGGTGAGAAAAAAAAATTAATTACGCTTGTATGTAATGTTATATTATATTTTATTTTGGTGTTCAGATTTTTTGAAAATTTTAAATGTACATAGATATAAATTTTAGTTTTTTTTTTTATTTTTATTTATTTTTTTGTCTTTAACTATTGATTCAATTTAAGAATAATTTGAAAAAATAATTTTAATTAACTTTAATAAAAATGTACAATACTTTCAAATTAATTATTTTATACATTTTCAATTTTATTTTATTTCACAAAAATCTAAAAGACCTTGTTAATCATTTACCCACACAAATTTATAGTGGTTATTGAGTGTGATTTTCTTAGTATTTGTTGTTAACTTTAATTTTTGAAAATTTATAAAAACATCATTTAATGTAAAGTTAATTTTGAGAAAAAATGTACCTTAACTTAATGTTTCATATTTGACAAAACAATTTTAATCTGTATTTTTTTCAAAGTAACTTTTTAAACTTCATTTTTTTTAGGTAGATTATTTTCAAACAACTTCACTTTAAAAAAATAAAATAAGAATAATAAGAATCTAGAAAAATAGATAACCCAACAAACTGTACACCCTAAGAAATAATGAGTAGGAGATAGAAAATGTTGGCAACTTAAGTACGTTTTAGTTTATGGTGAACTCTTATAAGACCACACATTTTGTATAACTTGCTTGACTATAAATTATAATGAATTACAACATTTATACAGCACTTAAAACCTCCAATACTTATTACATCCAAGCAAGTTGTAGGATATGATCAAGTATGAGTCCCTCTACGTTTTATGGGCCACGGCTGGTGGAGGAGACTTCTAGGCTTCTAGCTTTAAAGTACTTCCTTTCCTTCCAGCCAGTACAATGCAGTCGTTGACTGGACCCTACTTAATTACTCCACACAATGCGTTATTCTAGTTTTACGGGACTTATTAATTACACAAGGCCGTTCGTTAAGCTTAAATTTGTCTTTCCCTGCTTCTAAGGTTACGTGAAGTTTCCATACTTTTTCGAAAAATTTTGGAAGATAACGTAAAGATATAATAGAGTTTCCCTTTGCTCATGTTGACTTTAAGAAAAGATGCAACCTCGTGTACATGCATGCTTACTATATGAACATTCTCGTAAAGTAAAAAAACAGCATCCTCATCTCAATTAGTCTTACGTCTTCCACCAAAAAATAAATTAGTTAGAAAATCAATCAGTTCTTTGATTTGCCCATAAGAGGGCTAGGACTTGCTCAGAACTCGTGTGAGAACTATGAAGCTTATTCATAATACTTAGAAGCATCGTAGGGCACGATTTACAAAGATCCAGGTATATCCAGACAGAGTAATTAACTCTATATATGAGACCATATATAGTTTTACAACATGTATGCCAACTCTTCATCAGACCATTATTTTTCCTTTTTGAGAACCCTTCATCACCTGTACTCAAATTAAAGTAAACTACACTTGAGCCCAAATTCCAAACTCCCAAGTTTTAGGATCCCCCAAAAAAGAATCTTTGATATCAGTCATAAGTCATCACCTAATCATTGATCCCATATCACGTGATACTAATGTGTAATATTATATGTACTACTAGAATATTGAGAAGTTTATTATTATGAGCACAATACATTTGTTAAAGTACTACTACTTAGATATTTAACTTTTGCCAAATATATATAAAGCGATATGAGAACTCTAATCTTCAAGTTACACTCCATTATGGTAAATAGAATCTTCTTTCAAATGATGGTTTTATACAGTAATACAAACTTAGTAGTGGGCTATACAAAACCTAATTGCAAATTAAGACTAATTCATTTGTTGATCTGAACTCGGATAACCCAACTGTCATGACCCACCGACCCCAAGTTTGCTAAATTGGGTGGCCATGCATGAACCATGGATGCCAGTTGCATGTAATAATTGCTACAAATAAGTAAAAACGAACCCTTGGTTTCATAAATGTATTATTGGACAAAAAAAATCTTAAGTTACGTTTGGGAATTGTTTTTTTCCCTTATTTTTTGTTTTAAAAACAATTTTCTTTTTTGAAATAAAAAAACTTGTTTGGCAACCTAAAATAGACAGAAAATAAAAACTATTTTCAAAACTCAATTTGTGAAGGAAATTGAAAACATGCAAAATGTTGTTTTCAGTTTTTAATTTTCAAAAGTCAATGAAAATATGTATTTAATTTAATGAATTTGTCTCATTTAATGGGTTAGTATTAAAATTCAAATCTTAGTAACAACATATTTTAGTATTTTCTATTTTTTTTCAAAAAAACTTTTTTTTTTAAATTTCAACTAACCAAACATATTTTTATTTCAAAAATATAAGAAAATTGTTTTTTCTTTATATTCCTAAAACAAGTTTTTGAAAATAGAAAACAAAAACTGTTACCAAACATAACTTTACTATTTCACGTTTCGTACATATTCTCTATTGGCATATACTCATTATTTCACATTTTGCTGCACGGTTTTTTTAAAATTATATTTTTAAAACATGATTTCCATTATATGATAATGTATATACAGTGAATGTGTAATAATTAATAAAAATTGTTTTCAAAACTCAATTTGTGAAGGAAATTGAAAACATGCAAATGTTGTTTTCAATTTTTAATTTTCAAAGGTCAATGAAAATATGTATTTAATTTAATGAATTTGTCTCATTTAATGAGTTAGTATTCAAATTCAAATCCTAATAACAACATATTTTAGTATTTTCTATTTTTTTTCAAAAACTTTTTTTTTTAATTTCTACTAACCAAACATAATTTTTATTTTAAAAATATAAGAAAATTGTTTTTTTTTTTTTTTATATTCCTAAAAACAAGTTTTTGAAAATAGAAAACAAAAACTATTACCAAACATAACTTTGCTCTTTCACGTTTCATACATACTCTCTATTGGCAAATACTCATTATTTCACATTTTGCATGCATTTTTAAAAGAATTATATTTTTAAAACACAATTTCCGTTATATGATAATGTATATACAGTGAATGTGTAATACTTCCTCTGTCTCACTTTTTTTGTCCTCTATTCCATTTTGAGATGTCCCAAAATATTGTCACATTTCTAAAAATAAAAGTTATTAATTTACTAGTGTTCCTATTATACCCCAATTAATTTACAAATTCAAATTTTTAATAAATTTTTTAAAGGGTAGTTTTAGAAACTTATACATTTTTAAAAGGTAGACAAGACAATAAATGATGTTCTTTAAAAAGTTTGATTTTTCAAACAGGATAAAAAAAAAAAATAGAACGTATGGAGTAATTAATAAAGGGTCATGCTAATGAGTGCTCTTAGGGTATTTGTTAACAATTTATTTTATGAAAGTTTTGACATCACTTTTATGGAAAATGAAAAAAGCTGTCAAAATATTAATTATTTTTAAATTTTTTTTTTAAATGGATTATTAACGAATGCCCTAAGACCATTTGTTATACACTTTCCTTTAAAATGTGTGTAACTTTCATTGCTCATTATAAGATATGCATGGCTGAACTGATCTCCAATCAAGGTATGGTTACATATCATAAATGCTCTCATAAACACAATTAAGTAAGACATCATCAACTTCTCCGCAATTAATATTTTTTGGTAAAACACAATTAAATAACTTATTATTATATATATTGCAAATGAGAAATTACAAATAGACAGAATTCAATACACACATAAACAAATTTTAATGACAGACACTATCACATTAACAACCAAACAAACGAAGGACCCCCATTTATTTCTTTGATATTCCATCTTCTATATGGCCTAATCTATTAATATATATCCTTTTTTTTTTTTTTGAATAAATAAAACTCTATGAATATAAGGGTCCTTGACTTAGAATCCCAACCAAGAAATGATCAAGGGCACTTGCTCTTGCCCTTGGAGTTCTTGAGGTCCCTGTAGCAAGGGCACTCGTCCTTGTTCCCGTAAGTCCCAGATGGCACACAGTGACACTTCTCACAGCAAATACCGCAGTACTTCAAGCACCGGTCCTGTACTCCCGCCTTTGAGCACCTCACCTGGCACTTTGAGTCACAGAAGCCTATATTTTGTTTTTAAACACAAACTTATTAGCATTTTTTTTTTTGGATAAATCGAAGCGATACAGAACTGAATCTCAATGTACCGTGATAATTAAACCATTCCACCACAAAATATCAAAGTAAATCCAGCAAGATTTCAACTTTTATAATACAGAAGTTTTCAAAAAAAGAAAGAGGTTGTTTAAGTCTGTAGAAGTATATGATATCTTACTTGAACCAGCCATTGTGGCCTCAAAGAAAGATGAGCTGAGGACAAGACAAACAAGCAGGAAAGTTGCAAAGGCGAGCTTCATTTTTTTTTTTTCTTGACTGTGTCTCAGAAAATGTAGAGAAAAGATGTGTAGAAACAAATGTAATGTACTTAGTTTGGCCTCAAAGGCAAAGGGTATGTGTATGTGTGAGTTGGTGGAGACATGGAGTAGGGGAGTGGAGTATTTATAGTGGAAGAAAAAAAAAAAGAGCTAGGGGTAGGTGAAACGGTTTGCAAAGTGTACCATGAAAATTAAATGAACAAGATATCAACTAGCAAATTACAGTATGTCAATTTGGCTTTCATAGAGAAAGCTACAAGGTGCATTTGGTTTTGGAAGTAAATCTTGGTAAGGTGTCCAAATCTTCTGTCTCACTTTTTTTATTCTACTTTATACTCTGTTAATAAGTACTTGTCATGTGTTCACCTAATTAATTAAATACTACTATTAATTAATAATTGTAGTATTAATAAGTCAATAATGATAGTATTTAATTAATTAAGTGAACACGTGTCAAGTATTTATTGGTGGAGTATGAGTGGAGTAAGAAAAGTGGGACAGAAGATTTGGACTCCTTGGTAAGAAGTGCCTATGGGACAGGAATAATAAATTATTCAATTGAGTTGTAATGTAATGTATAATATTTTATGATTTTTGTTGATTGGTGTTCTTAGATAATTTTTGTTAATTGAGTATTTTTTTTTTTAAATTTGATACAATTTTTATGAAAAATATAAAAAATTATTAAAAAAATCAGTTTTTTTTTTTTTCTATAAAAAGTTTATAACAATATTTTTTAAACAAAGGGTCATGCTAACGAGTGCCCTTAGTGTATTGGTTAACAATCAATTTTAAGAAAATTTTGACATCACTTTTATAAAAAATGAAAAAAGCTGTCAAAACATTAATTTTTTTTTCTTTTCCCATAAATTTTTTTTAAAATGGATTATTAACGAATGTCCTTAGGGCATCTATTAATTTTTTACATTAAAAAAAAACGCTTGTTAATCATTTACCCACACAAATTTATAGTGGTTATTGAGTGTGATTTTCTTAGTATTTGCGTTGTTAACTTTAATTTTTTGAAAATTGTATAAAAACATCATTTAATGAAGTATTAAAAATGTACCTTAACTTTTTTTGAGAAGAAAAAGATGTACCTTAACTTAATGTTTCATATTTGACAAAGCAATTTTAATCTGTATTTTTTTCAAAGTAACTTTTTTAAACTTCATTTTTTTTTAGGTAGGATTATTTTCAAACAACTTCACTTTAATAAACCTGGAAAATAAGAATAAGATTATGTATATAATCTAGAAAAATAGATACACCCAACAAACTTGTACACCCTAAGGAAATAATGAGTAGGAGATTTGAAGATGTAAATACCCGTGCCAACTAAGTAAGTGCTCAAAAGTTTTATAGTTTATGTGTGAACTCTTATAAGACCACACATTTTGTTATAACTTGCTTGACTATAAATTGATAATTGAATTACAACATTTATACAGCACTTAAAACGCTCCAATCACTTATTTGACATCCAAGCAAGTTGTTAGGATAAGTATCAAGTATGTGTCCCTCTACGTTTTAATGGGGCCACGGCTGGCGGAGGAGACTTCTAGGCTTCTAGCTTTAAAGTACTTCCTTTCCTTCCAGTCCAGTCAATGCAGTGGACTTTTTTTTTTTGGTGTGCTGACGTGTCACTCGTTGACTGGACCCACCTAATTACTCCACACAATGCGTTATTCTAGTTTTTACACATTTTGTTATAACTTGCTTGACTATAAATTGATAATTGAATTACAACATTTATACAGCACTTAAAACGCTCCAATCACTTATTTGACATCCAAGCAAGTTGTTAGGATAAGTATCAAGTATGTGACCCTCTACGTTTTAATGGGGCCACGGCTGGTGGAGGAGACTTCTAGGCTTCTAGCTTTAAAGTACTTCCTTTCCTTCCAGTCCAGTCAATGCAGTCGACTTTTTTTTTTTGGGTGTGCTGACGTGTCACTCGTTGACTGGACCCACCTAATTACTCCACACAATGCGTTATTCTAGTTTTACGGGACTTATTAATTACACAAGGCCGTTCCGTTAAGCTTAAATTTGTCTTTCCCTGCTTCTAAAGGTTACGTGAAGTTTCCACACGTTTTGCGTTTTTTCTAAAAAAATTTGAAGTACGTAGGAGGGATAACGATGAAAGGCATAAGGATCAGTCTAAAGTCTGAACTCGTATTATAGGAGTATTCTATTTATAAGATAATTTTTAGGCAACAAGAAAAACGCTTCTAGAATAATTTATACACTTACAATTTTTTTTTTTCTCTAATAAAAATTACTATGACTTTTGAGTAAAAGTATAATGTGTTTTGTGTTAAAATTTCTTTCACTCTTCTTTGTGTGTGTATTTGTTTCTTAAAAAAAATAAAATAAAATAACAAAATCATCTACTACTTTTATTAATTCTTTTGTTATAATATGAGGAGGAATTTGATCCTTATACTTTGTTAAAAATATTAAAAGAAAGTTTTTTTAGAGAGTTTTAACTTATGACGTCTGCTTTTGATGATAGCTTTTTATTATCAGACTAAGACACCAATTGGTTTTTTGATGTAAGCGGAGATTGAACTCCAGATTTCTTATTCAACTATAAAAAACTTTACCAGTTGAGGTAATTGGAACCCATTAAAAAAAATAAAAGAGGTAAGTTGAGCTAAATTTTTTAATAATATATATGAGAGATCCATTTTAATGTTGTTTTTTTTAGCTAAGTAATTAAAAAAAAAAAGAAAAAAAAAAGAAAAAGAAAAAGAGGTTCAATGAAATCCTTAAACGTAAAAGGTTACACTCGATCCAAACTAATGGATTGGGTATATTAATTATTAAGAGGCTTCAATCTATTTTGTCATATTATTAAAAGATTATGCATATTAATCATTTCTATATATAAAAAATTTAAAAATGTACTTCAATCATTTATTTAATTATTTTTTCTATTTTTTGGTGTATACTCTAAGAATAAACCCAATGATCCATCATAATTTTTTCACGTATCAAGCTTGCATAGTAGCAAACATTTCCTTTGCTTCAACGGTTTCCAAAGCATTCCAATTATTTAGTAAAACTAAAACAGAAATAAAGAGAGATGAGCTTCATTATAGCGCTTTGCGCAGCACCAAGGCATCTTTTAGCAGTGATCACTGTTCCAATGTTGACTGGGATCCATACTCCCATTATAAAAGAAGCCCCAACTGTAAAAGCTTCTTCAATCTGGCTGACAACACATGTATATGCCATCTGCCATGATCATAATTCATAAAGCTACGCAATCTTTTGATGATCTCTAGCAATATAATCGATAGCGATGGCTTTGGACAATTCGATTTCAAAGAGTTTATGTATACGAAATTTTTATAATTTTTTTTTTAGTCAATGAAGTTACATATTGTGGTGGGTTTCATTTAGTTTCCTTAGTGAATATATTAACGTCAAATAAGAGATTTGAGTTTCAAATTTCATCTACATTAAAAATTAATTGATATTTTAATTTAATGATTTAAAAAATTATTATAAAAAAAACAATATAAATTGAAATTCTATTATATCTATAAAAAGTAATAACAATAATAATATAGTTATATATTGTGATAGGTATTAAGCTTCATGTATTGGTGTTTAGTGTCATATATATTTGTTCACAGTGGATCCTAAACTCGAGAAAAAGAGGAGGGGTGCAGTAGGTTGATGTTCAATTAGTGACTCTATTATGAATGAAATCATTTTTAGAAGAAAATGACTAATGCTCTGGTAAAAAGAGTGAGTTGTTTCAATTTAAGAGGAAAAAAAAAAAGTAAAGAAAGACCCAGAAAAAATATAATGAAGGGAAATAATATATGTAGCCGACACTAACTAATTAATTGAAAATTCGTAATCAACTCCAAGTTTGAAATTAAGGTTTGTCTTTGTTGTTGTCCTGTGATTGATATTAATAAAAGTGATCCAAAAAGAAAGGGGGAAAAAGTCATTTAACATTTATCTTTGATTTCTCACATGGTTAAAATGAGCACTATAAAGAGAGTTGGAAATTGGGATGGACAGATTTGGTGGATCGTGTTCAGTTGCACTGGACTTGAAACTTGTTCAACAATAAGTCAATATACACATGACACAATCTAAATGGGTTCAATGTAAAGTAGCTTCCCCCTCCCCCCAAAAAATAAAAAATAAAAAAGGTTCCTCAGCACAGCAGTTTGTTTTGTCTGTTGGTAATCGATAGCTTTAGATTTAAGAATAGTGTGGGTTCTGGAATTTACCAAGGAGTACGAAAAGCAGAGCTAGCAGTGCACAACTTACATTACTTTATATGAAACAGGGGATGGTCGGCCCCGTCTTCTGCCGACTAAAACGTGCCACTCACGTGACCAGTTTTAGGGGTTTTAAAAAAAAGTGGGGAAGAGTAGATTATTTCCTACTTTAATAATCTTTAATAAATAATATTATTTTTATTTTTTTAGATTATTATAAAAAGTCTTAAGGTAATGATTAACGATTTATTTTAGAAAAGTTTTGACACAACTTTTATAAGAAATAGAAAAAATTGTCAAAATATTAATTATTATTATTTTTTTTTATAAAAATTCTCTTTAAATAAATTATTAACTATTACCCTTAGGACATCTATTAGTATTTCTCATAATGAGGTAGCTTCCGTGTGCCCAGCACTACGGCTAGGATAGCCTTCTCCAGAGGCAGGTAGCGAATCTCGGCCTCATGCAGCGACTTGCTTACGTAATAAACAGGCCTTTGTACGCCAGAATCCGATCGTATCAACACCAGGCTTACTGCATAGGGAGCTACGGCGATGTAGGCGAACAGTACTCGTCAGGCTCAGGACTGGACATGATAGGTGGCCGAGCCAGATAATCCTTGAGTTGCTGAAACGCAGAAGCACATTCCTCAGTCCATTCGAACCCCTTCCACTTGTTGAGTAGGGAGAAAAAGGACGGCACCTGTCTGCTGATCTAGAGATGAACCGATTGAGGGCAGCGGTCATCCCGGTTAGCTTCTGAACCTCCTTGGGATTCCGAGGAGCTCGTAAATCATTGATGGCCTTTATCTGGTCGGGGTTGACCTCGATTCCTCTATGCGTGACCATGTATCCTAAAAATTTTCCGGACCCTACCCCAAACGAGCACTTAGAAGCATTCAATCGTAGCTTGTACTTTCGTAGGATCTCAAAGGTACTTTCAAGGTCCTTCACATGCTCGGCTACAAATTTGCTCTTTACCACCATATCATCTATGTAAACTTCAATATTCTTGCCCAGCTGTGGCTCGAACATCCTCGTCATCATCCTTTGGTAGGTAGCTCCCGCGTTCTTCAAGCCAAACGGCATTACTTTATAGTGGTAGTTGCCGATAGGGGTGACAAATGCGGTCTTCTTCTGGTCTTCTAGGGCCAATGGTATCTGGTGGTAGCCTTGGAAGGCGTCTAGGAAGCTCATCCGAGGGTGGCCGACAGTGGCATCGACCAGCTGGTCTATCTTTGGCATTGGGAACGGATCTTTGGGGCATGCCCTATTCAAATCCGTGAAGTCTACGCATACTCGCCATTTCCCACTCTTCTTCTTCACCACCACAGTATTTGCCAGCCATTCGGGATAAAAAACTTCTTTGATAGCCCCGCCACTTTGAGTTTCGCTACTTCGTCTCTTATTGCATCAGCATGCTCCTTGGATGGGCGCCGAATGGGCTGTTTCTGGGGGTGATCAGTGGACTCACCTTCAAGTGGTGGCATATAACTCCGGGTCTACCCCTGGGGCCTCGTAGGGATTCCAGGCAAATACATCGAGATTTCGCTTAAGGAACTCTATCAGCTCTTCCTTCTCTTGAAGTGGCAGCTGAGATCCGACTTGAAAGAACCTATCAGGATCATCTCCGAAGACCACTTTTGTCAGATCCTCACATTGGGCGCTTTCATTTGGCTCTTCAAAGGGCAATCCCCGAAACTGTAGTTGCTATGAATCCCTCCCGGCTGCGTCCGAGGACTCGGCTGGGGTCTTACGCTGAATGGCACCTATCAAGCACTGACGAGCAACAGACTGGTCCCCTCGGATCTCACGTATCTGCCCTTCTGACGGATATTTGACCTTTTGGTGCAAAGTGGAGGGCACAGCCCCAGTGCGTGGATCCAAGGCCTACCCACGAGTGCCGTGTAGGGCGAATATGCATCCACAACTATGAAATCTAACTCCACCACCTCGGTGCCAGACTGCACTGGTAAGCGTATCCGGCCTTTCGGAACGACAGGCCTTCCTTCAAAGCTCAAGAGGGGGGAATCGTACGGCGTCAGGTCCTGGGGCTTTAGGCCTAGTCCTTTGTAGAGGTCTGGATACATTACCTCCACAGCACTGCCTTGGTCCACCATCACCCTCTTTACATCGTACCCTCCTATCCTGAGGGTGATAACTAGTGCATCATCATGGGGTTGGGTAGTGCCAATCATGTCTTCGTCCGAGAATCCTATGACTAACGGGGCGCCAGACTTAGTTCTCTTAGGCCCTCGGCTTGACTCCCCTGCGGGTGGTCGACCTACCGACATAACTTTCAATGGCCAGGATCCTGTTCTTCCTGGCGCAGCGAGGATGACGTTTATAGTCCCTAGCGGCGGCTTTGGGAGGTTATCTCTGCGTGGCCCCGATCCCGTTTGCTCTCGGCCACTGGAGGGGTGCAGGAGGTGTTTCAATTTACCATCGCGGACCAGTTGGTCCAGGTAATCCACAGGCTCCTACAATCCTCCGTGGTGTGCCCATGGTCTTGATGGTACTGACAGTAGAGATTATAGTTGCGTTTCTCGGGGTTTCCTATCATCTTATTCGGCCACCTGAAGAACGATTCATTCTTGATCTTTTCCAGGACCTGGTGTACTGGCTCTTTGAACCGGCGTTGACCGGCTGAGGATTCATCGATCCCAATTGCCCGGCAAAATCCCTTCGCGGTTTATTGTAATTGTAGCGGTCCGACCGCGAATCCCTCCTCTCCTGAGAGATAACCTTGTCTTTTCCCTTGCCCTGCTGCTGATCTTCTTCAACCTCTTATACTTCTCTATGCGGTCCATTAACTGACGCACGTTTGCAACCGGTTTGCCAGATAGAGACGCCCTCAAACCGTGATCAGTAGGGAGGCCGAGCTTGAATGTGCTGAGGGCCATTGCATCATTGTTACCTTCCACCTCATTGAACATTTCCCAGTACCTATCTGAGTATGCCTTCAAGGATTCACCTTCCCGCATGAATAAGGATAGCAGGGAAGAAACAGGTCTGACCGCTCTTCGGCATGTAACAAAACGGGAACCGAATGCCTGAGTGAGTTCTTTGAAGGAGTTGATGGAGCCTGCCTTCAAACCGTCAAACCACCTCATGGCCACAGGCCCTAGACTGGAAGGGAAAACCTTGCACATCAGGGCTTCGTCTCTGGCGTAGACAGCCATCCTTTGGTTAAAATGACTCACATGCTCCACGGGGTCAGTCTTACCATTATAGATGGTGAACGTTGGTTGGTTAAAACGCCGAGGGAGTCTAGCCCCCTCTATCCTGCGCGTGAAAGGCGACTCAGATATCTGGTTCAAAGCCCTGTTCATGGCATCGTTCTCCATGTCCTCGTGTGATGGACTTCTACGTTGTCTCTTACGATGGGATTCCTCCTCACAAGTGTAGGACTCGCTGGCTGGTGTTTTGGATTTGTGCTGATAAGAGACATCTCGCTCATCATCAAGATCATCCTCAGAATACGAGGAAGCCCGTTTCCTCTTTGCATGGCGCAGCTCTCTCTTTAGTTTTTCTATTTCCAGTTGCAAGTCGCGGTTCTCCTTTGCATGGGACTGTGACTTCCGCTCTGCGATTGGCCCTGGCTAAGGCGCACTGTGTGTACGCTACCTCACGATTTTGCCTTCCTCCAGGTTGGCGAAATGGTCCATGTGTTGGGATGCCCTGGATTCTGCTTGCTGTTCACCTTGTCCCGCCATCATCAACTGTTGTTTTCACTCTTGCACAAGCTCTTTCCCACAGACGGCGCCAATTGTAGGGTCAGTTTTTGCGGCTCAAGCCCAAGGAGGTATGGATTTGGAACCCTCTGAGCCCAAAACAATAAATTTTGTAGAGAGTGGGCGAAAGGGCTAGGCAAATAATGAAAATTACAGTATTAAACAGCAACACCAATGAGAGAAGTTGAATTAATGTGCTCTCGGACTAATGAGTACTCTGTCCGAAGAGAAGTTGTTCATTGATAATCAAGGGTTACAATTGCTGGAGCTACAACCATGTAAGGTACCCTTTCTCTCTCCTGTTTTTCGATCCCCTCTATCAGAGGTACCCTTCCCTTATATAGCATTGCCTTCTTACATCTCCTCCGTCCATTTGTTCGTCATCCAGGCACCCACTTGAGTACATGTCCCATCACCCCACTTTTAGCCTTATGCGAGTGGCGGTAGCTGAGAAAGCACTGTTCAGGGGTCCTATCCACATAAATGCGGCCAGGAAGGTAGGTGCAGTGCATTAAATGCGGTGGTTGAAGTATGCCTCCTTGATATTTCTCTGTTGTCGTTATCTCTATGTGTGTCCGAGGTCCTTCTCCCCCTTGACACTTGTCAAATAGATCACTTGAACCTCCCATACTCGTGTTTGATCAAACCTCTTCGGATCCGAGGACGCATGACTACTCGGACATATGAGTATCTCCTCGGATGGTATACGTGCTCATCCCCAGGCGTCCCCCATTGGCGTGGGCTTCCGACTGAAGGCCTTATCTCCTCGGATGAAGAGTGTTCCTCATTCAGGGCCTCGGGCCCAATAAGTTGGGCTGGGTTTTTCTCCCCCCACAATATATATATATAGTTTTAACCTTAATTAGCATCAGATTGATGTATAAAAATAAAAAAAAATCCGCGGTTGGTTTTTTGAATGTCTAACTAGGATCTTATTCAACTTATGATGGCACATGGCATTTATTTGTTGGGTGGGTGGATCACGCCACAGTGCTAACATAGTCCATCAAGAGCATAGAATCATTTCTCGTCGTTTTGAATTTTTGATACAACTTTATTAACCTAAAACATGGTGTATTTTTTGATAATCACCTACAATATGGTATATCTATATTATTAATAATAGGATTGCATGTTTGAGTTTCATCATTTTGCGTAAAATACCCCTATCTTTTAGTTGAATAATTTTAAATTTAAAAGTATAAGCTAGTTAAAAGATTAATTTACTATTTTTAAAAGAGTTCCTAAGTTTTAGACTTTCAAACTTTTATCAAGATTCTAAAACTTAGAACTTTATCTCTATCTCATTTTTAAATATTATGTCACTAAACTCAATTTATATATATATATATATATATATATAAATAAAAGGAGCCTTATTGCACACCTAAAACATGTGTGATGAGTCTAGTATGTGTGTGTGTGTATATATATATATATACCCTTTCCAATCATGCATATTTTCAGTTATTCAATTATTCTAATAAACTACTTTCAACTATTTTTAGTTAATTTGTTTCCTAGAAACAACAATAACCCATCACTCTCACTATCACAATCAAATTTATCATTACTATCCACCTCTCAATCTCCCTATCACAATCCAAGTGGGTGGAAATAATAAATTAGAATAATTAGATACTAATGGCATTTTAGGGTGTGATTAAACTAATTCAAAATTCAAAATGTTTCCACAAAACTTTATTAAACCACAATGAATTAGATGCATTTTAGTGTTTTACTCTATTTAGTATCAATAAACTCAATTCCTAGTTTGTTAGGGGCACTATGAACTAGAATCTATTAACCTTTGGGCCCCCCTACAAAAAAGAAAAAAGAAAAAAAAAAAGACTCAATTGCTAGCCTAGAAGTGCAAAACCTAATTGCTTTTGGTGGATGCATTAATTTTACTAATATATTACTCCATCCACAAACTCAATTACTAGCCAGGAAGAGCAAGGGCCAGATACAACCATTCCTTTCCATAGGTCAACTCATTTTTAATATACCATTCTTTTCCCTTTGCTCATATTGACTTTAATTTAATAAAAGATGCAACCTCGTGTACATGCATGCTTACTATATGAACATTCTCTTAAGTAAAAAAACAGCATGCTCAACTCAATTAGTTTACGTCTTCCGACCAAAAATAAAATAGTTAGAAAAATCAATCAGTCAACTATGTCTTGCCCATAAGCAAGGCTAGGAACTTGCTCACAACTTGTGTGAGAACTATGTAGCTTATTCATAATTTCCATAGAATCATCGTAGGGCATGATTTACAAAGATCTAGGTCTATCCAGACAGAGTAATTAACTCTTATACTGAGACCATATATAGTTTTACAACATGTATGCCAACTCTTCATGAGACCATTAATTTTCCTTTTTGAGAACCCTTAATCACGTGTACTCAAAAGTAAACAACACTTGAGCCCAAATTCCAAGCCTCTAAGTTTTAGAGCATTTTTAGTAAATTCATTAAATTTTTATACTGTTTAGAGAATAAATAATGACTTTTACATTTATCTACCAACTTTTTCAAATACACTTTCTAACAGATTCTCTATCTCATTTAAATGTTGTTTCTTCATTCATTATTTATTCTTTTTTTAACAACTACACATCTTCCAACATTTTTTTATTCAACACTTAATTATTATAATAGAAAAAAAGCATTTAAAGAATGAATAGTAACGCATCAGACTTGATGAGCTACTGTTCATAAGCAAAAAAAAAAATCAGGTATAGAGAATCTATTGGAGTGACTTTTTTTTTGTCTCATTTTTTATTATAGATAATATTTTGCTTTTACATAAACCATTGGANCCTAAGGACATCTGTTAGCATTTCTCATTTATAAACACTCTCTACTAAATAGTTCCAACTTCCAACTCATCTAGATGATGCCCTGGTATTATTTGTGTTTGAATTTAAGTTTTGCACATAATATTAAAAGATGAAAATTACGAAACTTATAAGTGTGTGTGGATATGTTTTGTTGATTACTTATTTTATTGAGAATATACTATAGAAAATGTAGAGACAAAATAAGTGTAAAATGCCCTCAAAATCCTTTTTTTTTTTTTTTTGGGGGTAAAATATTGGTTTTCTTTCAAAATTTAGCTGGTAATTCTTAATTCTCTCGTAATGTTATTCCTGCAATCAAATTTTCTCTTTGAGATTGATTGGTAAATTTCTAGAATAGTTTATGAGATGTCATTCTTGCAATCAAATCTCCTCTCAAGTGTGATTGGTCAAATTTTAGTATAGTACATGATATTCATTTGTTATCTTGCTCTCTTGATTTTTTGGTTTTGGAGTTTTTTTTTTTTTCTTTTGGGAAAAGCAAGTCATAGTTCTCATTGAGTGCACGGTTTGTTTTCTGTCCAAGAAAAAATATATATCTTATGACACGGTTTCACAAAGGATGGCTCGGTTTTCGAATTTCATCTCTTCACTTGTTATAAGCATTTAAAAAAAAAAAAAAAAAAAAAAAAAACCCACATCTACTCTTAATTAAGGAGAAATTGACATTTGTCCATTTCACCAAAACTTTTTAGTAAAATGTCACATATCTGAAACTATTTAGAGAAATGCTCATATTTTGAAACTTGATTTTCTAAAAATCGAGTTTCAATTTAAAACTCGATTTTTGGACAATCGAGTTATAGCAAACTGAAAATTTAAATTTTTTTTTTTTTTTCTAGAACTCGAGTTCGAGTTCCATGTGAAGTACTCAAGTTCATGAAACTCTAGTTCCAAAAAAAAAAAAAATTCTAAGTCCATGTTTGCTATAACTTAATATTCCAAAAATCGAGTTTTAAAATAGGGGTATTTTCTTAATTAGTTTCATACATGAGGCATTTTGCTAGATATTAAAAAAAAAAAAAGGGGCAAAAGCCCATTTTGGCCCTTAATTAATTGAAAAATACTTTAACATTTGATATATCTCTCCTGTTTATCATTTATTTAATTACAAAGAAACTAAAATATAATAATTTATTATTCATATTTTTCATTAAAAGAAGGAAATTAATCAATTTAACTAAAGGGGGTAATATCGTAGATGCAGGGCGGGTTGAACCATATAAGCAATTGATGCAATTTCCTAAGACCCCAAATAAAAAAAGGCCTCCACTTGTAATTTTTTATATATTATAATATATTTATCTATATATTTTAATTATAAAAAAAAATTAGGTACTTTTATTGATCAATAAAATGCATTAAAAAAGCCACATTGTATCTTAAAATGCAGAATATTGCACAATAACAATGCACACAACTTGATAGGAGAAGACTGCACAGTGCACATAGCACTGTGCAATCTTGTCCACAACCCCAACACATCACAAGGCCTAAGCTAAGCTGGCCCCCACATGACCCTACACTAATTAAATAGTTATCACATTTTTTTTTAATGCAAACTCTTACTTTATCAATTATTATAAATTATCACACCAATTAATTATTTGATGTATATTATATTAACTCATTTGTATTATAGTGATACTAATTTATTGAACCATGTAATAAATTAATTTTTATTTGTACAAATTTAGACTTTAAAGTTAAAAAAAGAATCCATGTAAAATTTTTGCCAAAGCCCCCCAAAATGGTTAAGCCGGCTCTGCGTAGATGAATGCGTACTTGTAATCGATGATATGGCCGGCATAATATAGTTAGTTATGGGTTAAAAATGTTGATTATATATTTTGAACCGTCCTTAAGGAGGTTGCTTAGTACAAATTAAACTTTAACGAGGTTTTTTTTTTCATTGAATATATTTTATACAAAAAAAAAATAAAATAAAAAAAAGTCTCTGAAATGAGACAATTAATTCAATCAATACAATAGTGTATGAGAAGATTTCTCAAATTGAATGGTTGCCATGGAATTTGACAATTTGTGAATTCCTCCTAAGGCCGAAACTTTTGTATGATTACGTTGGCTGAACAAGGAAGTCAATATATATGGGTCCGTTTAGATAGCACTTATTGTTGCTGAAAGTTGATAAAAACTGATTGTTGCTGAAAACACTGTAGCAAAATAATTTTTAAATGTGTGAATAGTATTGTGGGACCACTTTTAATATTAAATATTGCGTGAACAATGCATGAACAGTGCATAAACAGTACACGCACAGTATATGCACAGTAAATTTTGTCCCCCGTGCGGCAAAAAAAAAAAAAAAAAAATACACAAAACGCAACTTTACTTTGAGTAAGAAAAATTGCTATCCAAACGCAGGCTATATATATATATATATATTGTGGGGTCAGTTTTTGCGGCTCAAGCCCAAGGAGGTATGGATTTGGAACCCTCTGAGCCCAAAACAATAAATTTTGTAGAGAGTGGGCGAAAGGGCTAGGCAAATAATGAAAATTACAGTATTAAACAGCAACACCAATGAGAGAAGTTGAATTAATGTGCTCTCGGACTAATGAGTACTCTGTCCGAAGAGAAGTTGTTCATTGATAATCAAGGGTTACAATTGCTGGAGCTACAACCATGTAAGGTACCCTTTCTCTCTCCTGTTTTTCGATCCCCCTCTATCAGAGGTACCCTTCCCTTATATAGCATTGCCTTCTTACATCTCCTCCGTCCATTTGTTCGTCATCCAGGCACCCACTTGAGTACATGTCCCATCACCCCACTTTTAGCCTTATGCGAGTGGCGGTAGCTGAGAAAGCACTGTTCAGGGGTCCTATCCACATAAATGCGGCCAGGAAGGTAGGTGCAGTGCATTAAATGCGGTGGTTGAAGTATGCCTCCTTGATATTTCTCTGTTGTCGTTATCTCTATGTGTGTCCGAGGTCCTTCTCCCCCTTGACACTTGTCAAATAGATCACTTGAACCTCCCATACTCGTGTTTGATCAAACCTCTTCGGATCCGAGGACGCATGACTACTCGGACATATGAGTATCTCCTCGGATGGTATACGTGCTCATCCCCAGGCGTCCCCCATTGGCGTGGGCTTCCGACTGAAGGCCTTATCTCCTCGGATGAAGAGTGTTCCTCATTCAGGGCCTCGGGCCCAATAAGTTGGGCTGGGTTTTTCTCCCCCCACATTAGCCCCTCAAAATTGTAGTTTTTCGTACGCATCCGAAGAGAAAAAGTAGGATTTTGACTTCCCCTGGGGCAAAAGCTTGTAAACAGACAAACTTGAATTGACACGTGTATAAGTATAGGCACTGCTGCTTCATTAATGTCGCTGCGGCTTCCTTATTCCCCAGGCGCCTCATTAATTGCACCAGGTGACGCTTCGCCCTTCCTATCCAACGGTGATTAAATGATCCAACGGCTGAGGTTGTTCTTCGAAATTTGGGCGGGAGTGCCCCTGACCCCTCGTTTGACCCCGTATAAAGCTTCAGAGGACATTATTTCTTCTTCACTTCGCGAATCTTCAGACGCTCCAGAGAGAACAGACGCACCGCTCCGTCCAAAACTCCCAATCGCTGCTTTCAGGCTTCCTGAGAGCCATCAAAAACCTTCCCACAAGCCTGAAATCCTCTCTCCGATTTAATCCCGGTGAGTCATCGTTCACCAAATCTTTTAATTTTCTCTTCGGCCATCAGTGTCAACTGAGCATCATGGGAAAACTCGAATACATGGTGGATACCCCTGAGCGTTTAGAAGCATTTAGGTCCACGTACCACATTCCCCCAACGTGGGTGTGAGGTACTGCCCCCCAGAAAAAATTCTAGATGCTCTTATCCCCCCCCCCCCCCCAAAAAAAACCTTTGACACCAGTCATCACCTAATTATTGATTCTATGCAATGTAATGATAATGTGTAATATTACATGTACCACTAAGATTTTGATGAATTTATTATCATTTATCATGAGTACGACACATTTGTTAAAGCAATACTACTTGAATTACTCAATTCCTATCAAATATCATGTAAAGTGATATGAAAACTCCTACTATCAAATCACACCTCACCGTAGTAAATAGAATCTTCTTTCAAATGGTGGTTTTATATAGTATTACAAACATAGTCATGGGCTATACAAAACCTAATTGAAAATAGACTAATTCATTTGTTGAATTGAACTCGGATAAACCCAACTGTCATGACTCACAGACCCCAGGTTTGCTAAATTGGGTGGCCATGCATGGTCCATGGATGCCAGTTGCATGTAATAATTGCTACAAAGAAGTAAAAACGATCCCCAGTTAGTGACTACCTTTCACAAAACGTGTTAGTTTTGGCATTGACCGCTTGTGTGTCCATTTTATAAAAATCTATTGGATTCGAGTTGCTTGAAAGATGAAAGAAGCTACTAGAAAAGAGAGAGAAAGAGAGGGCCAGCTCAGACATTGGCTGGAAATAAAGCTTTCATATTTGATTATTTGTCACCAGAAACGACCCCAATCCCATTCATGCACACAGATAGGTCAATTTCTTTTCCCTTTGACTCGCTTCATCAGCTGAGCTGGTTCCCATGCAAGCTCAAGGTGTATTCCACTAGAGACTAGCTGTCCCAATATGCCCTAATAAAGAAGCATCCTGGGTTAGCTTTTTACTGATTAGTTGAAATTGAATCAACCTACAGTTATACATTAAAAAAAGTGTGATTCCTCTGGTTCTTATCAAAATATTAAATTTTGAAAACTGTACCAGTGTACCTAAACTAATATAAACCTAACCAAATACTGTGTATACAATGGCGAATGGGGTTATAGAATAAGACAAGGGTTAGCAATCTAATATGAATGTGGGAAAGACCTCCATTGGCTATATATCGTATATATTACATTTTTTTTTCTTTTCCCCACTTAACTAAATCATACCAACTACCATCTAACAAGTCCAAGCTATATAATTTTTCATCACTGGGCTGTGTAGCCCAAATCAGTCCAGCAATGCATAAGAATGCGACTTTCATTGGGTAGATTTGAGTCCAAATCTTTGACTTACAGGTCCAGTTTTCAATTCAATTTTGAAAAACTTGATATGCTTTCTTTGTTCTGTCAACGGTTGTTTTTACCAAGAAGCAACTCATTGTTCAATAATAGAGGTGAATGGTAAGACTCTGAATTCACTTCCTGTATCACTGTGAGTTGTAAATACCTATAAACGAATTTGAGGTGAAAAAAAAACATCTAATTGCTAAGTAACACAGAGTTTAAATCTTGCATTCAACCTGACATTTTGTCACTTCTGTAGCGGACAAAATATGTGGAGTCCCTTTGCCAACTGGCACTCGATTTGTAGGGACAATTGATAAGAATTATATGATGTTCACCAGTAGTATAGTGAATACTGTATTTTTTTTTTGGAGAATGAAGCCACGAACGCTCTCTAGAGAGGAGGAAGCAGAATTGGCCCGAAGTAACAAAAAGGTTAAAGATATTAATCATGCAGATTTCAGTGAAGGTTCTAGGGATGAACCTTGGTTGCAGAGGGACTCTGGTCCGAACACCCAAGGCAAGAAATCGTTTAGGGACAAACTCGTTGGGGAAATCCCGGGTGCTTTTGCAGAAGCTTTTGACTTAACGGACCAAATGGAGGAGGATCCCGATTCAGACGACGATGAGGTTGACGTTGGGGATTTAACTCGGGTAGGTGTGGTTGCTATGAAACTAACTAAGGAGACTAAAAGACGTATTAGAGGTCCCTGGTCGAAAGCCATTATTATCAAGCTAGTGGGAAGAACGATTGGGCTTAGCTATCTCCAGAGCAAACTGATTCAACTTTGGAAGCCGTCAGGCAGAATGGACTGTGTTGATCTTACTTATGGCTTCTTCCTTGTTAGATTTTATTCTAAGGAGGATTTGGACAACATGATAAAGAAGGGGCCCTGGTTCATCGGAGACCATTTTCTCTCCTTGAGAGCGTGGGAACCGTTTTTCAAACCTTCTGCGGCAAACGTTTCTCTTGTTGCTGTTTGGGTCAGGTTGAACGAGCTCCCTATCGAGCTTTATGAACCGGAGGTGCTGAAACAAATTGGCGAGAACATCGGAAAGGTCTTGAGGATTGACTTCCACACCGTCATGGAGGCCAGAGGCAAGAATGCAAGACTGTGCATCCAAGTTGATTTAAACAAACCGTTGATCAATACCGTGATCATTGGTCGGATTGAACAAGGAGTGATGTACGAAGGTATACAACGCTTGTGCTTTTCCTGTGGTAGAATCGGACATAGAGCGGATTGCTGCCCCTATACCATCCGGGAGGGGAAGAACCCCTTGGCTGCGACGGAGGAAGACCAGGGAAATCAGTCACGCAAACATCATGCCGAGCACGAAGCTGGTCGTACTGATGACAGTGGTGGCACACCAAACGTGTGTGAGGAAGGGGAGCCTGAAGGACAGTACGGCCCTTGGATGGTAGTGCGCAGGAAGAGAAACGGCTCTAAGGGGGCTACACTTGGCAAGAAGCTGGAGTGGACAGGTGTACAGGCACGGAATACCTCACTCCCACCAGGTCCTAATTTTTCGGGTAGGATGAGCATGTCCGAGCCTGGTCCCACTCATAGACAAAGCATGACTTGTGAAGATATTCACTGCAGTCCAGAGGCCCAGCGAAAGAAAGGAGAGCCAAGCCGGGGGCAGAAGTTTGAAGGCCCAACAACTTCGATTGATTCGGGTCGCAGTGAGGTTCTCCACGATGGGCCTTTGAAGTTCGCTGCTGCATGCAATACTTTAAGGCCTGCCACTTTATCAAGTTTGGGGCCCGAGCTTGGATTTTTGGCCCAACCACATAAACGTTTCTCTTACTTAGTAAAGGGTAAGAGAGCCATTGCGAGAGGCTCATCCTCATCCATAGCTAACGCCGCTAGTTCCCATCTCACTGAAAATTCCTTACACCTATACTCCTCACCTCAGTCTTCGTCTCACAAATCCGATCAGCGCCCTGATGAAACTTTCGAATTTTCAGCTCCCACCAAAACCGAGCTGGGTCTTTGCACAGGAAGTAGTGGTATTAGTGGTGATAAGAGCGAAACCCACTCAAGTAACGAATCGGGTCCAAGGCCAACGGAAGGAGGCGCGGAGGTGCAGATTCACCAACCCACCGATGGGCAAGCCAGTCACGGAGGCCAACCTGCTCCCAATAGCTCGAGTTTTAAAAGTGGAAGATGCGGAGCATTGCTTGACTCTGGCTCGAAGGAAGGTTTAGAGAACACTATTGTTGATGATGATAGTATGGATTCTGAGGAAGGAGGAGCTGCCTCCTCCTTATGATGTTTGTCCCTCCCCAAACCCCTTTTTTTTAATGAACATCATTGCTTGGAATTGTAGAGGTGCACTTAAGCCCTCCTTCAAGGAACACATTCGTGATCTTGTGCATCATCATGATCCGGCGATGCTGGTGGTTATGGAGACTAAAGTGGGTGGAGCAAGAGCGAAGGAGATCACTGACAGATTGTCGTTTGATGGAGCTTTCCATACGGAGACCATTGGCTATACTGGTGGTCTCTGGCTGCTTTGGAATTCTGATAGAGTGGAAGTGGAGATGCTTGCTAGTACAGAACAGGAAATTCACGCAGAAGTTAAGGTACGGTCCTCCAACCTGAATTGGATTTTCTTTGCTATCTATGCTAGTCCTAGGAGTGAGGAGAGAGGTGTCTTGTGGGATAACTTAACCAAGGTTGCAGAGTTGCATAAGCTACCTTGGATCATGGCAGGGGACTTTAACGAGCCCCTAGTTGATGGTGACAAGTTTGGAGGTAGAGGAGTTAGTATTAATCGATCCCTCGCCTTCAAAGATTGTCTTGACAGATGCAGTATGGTAGATTTGGGGTTCTCGGGTCCGAGGTACACCTGGACTAATAAAAGGGATGTCTCCAATCTTATCCTGGAAAGAATAGATAGGTTCTTTATGAACCCTGACTGGTGTATGCTCTATCCAGATGCAAAAGTTATCCACCTCCCCAGATGTCATTCTGATCACTGTCCGATCCTTCTGGAAGTTCTTCCAAACAGAACTCTGCACCTCACGAGACCCTTCAGGTTTCAAGAATTTTGGTTGTCAGATGTTACCTTTCCCAGGGTTGTCTCTCAAGCTTGGAGCCGAAACTTGAATTTAGCTGATTCCATTGAGTGCTTCTCCAAGGAGGCCACCTTATGGAACAGGAACCACTTTGGTAATATATTTCATAAGAAGAGAAGAATAATGGCTAGATTGTACGGTGCTCAAAAAGCATTGGCCAACAGCCCAAGACCTGACCTTATTAACCTAGAGAGTCAACTCCAAAAAGACCTTGAGGAAGTTTTGGATTAGGAACGAGACCTCTGGATGCTAAAGTCTAGGCTAAATTGGATGATTCAAGGGGATCGGAACACTTCTTTCTATCATGTCTCCACCTTAGCCAGAAGAAAGAGGAATTTGATTGCTTCGGTCAAAGATGAAGGCGAGGTGTGGATCACAGAGGAGAGGGAAGTTATGGATTATTTTAGAAGAGGCTTCATGGACCTTTATACTACCTCTCAGGTGGAGGTTAAACGGATCCCTCAGCCCATCAGTCAATGGCATGCGCATTTATCAGAGGACGTAAGCCAGTCCCTGGCTGCCATGGTCACTCCTAAGGAAATAAAGGAAGCTCTTTGGTCGATGCAACCTTATAAAGCTCCTGGGCCGGACGGTTTACATGCAGGTTTCTTTCAGAGGTTTTGGATGATTGTGGGTAGCTCTGTGAGAGACGAAGTGGAGAAAGCTTTCCTGACCAAGAAAATTCCAGAGTACCTCAACAATACCCACATTGTGCTGATCCCGAAAATTCAGGGGCCTGAAACCATTGGCAACTATAGGCCGATCAGCCTTTGTAACTCAATATATAAAGTGATTACTAAGGTTTTAGTCACCCGGATCAGGCCCCACTTAGATTATCTCATTTCTCCGTTCCAAGCTGCTTTCCTTCCGAGGAGGAGAGGAGCAGATAATGCCATAATTGTCCAGGAGCTCATCCATACCATAGGAAGAACGAAAGGAAATAAGGGAACTATGGCCATCAAGATAGACCTAGAGAAAGCTTATGATATGATCGAGTGGAGTTTCATTAGAGAGATGCTTATCAATTATAACTTTCCTGCCAACCTCATTGACCTTATCATGAGTTGCGTCTCTTCGGTCTCTTCCTCCCTTCTATTCAATGGGGGCCGCCTTAAGCCCTTCACCCCGTCGAGAGGCATTAGGCAAGGGGACCCTCTCTCCCCTTACTTGTTCATCTTATGCATGGAGTATCTAGGTCATCTTATTGAAGAGAAGTGTACCACCAAAGCTTGGAAGCCTATTAAAGCTTCGAGGAGTGGGCCAGCTTTCTCACATTTGTTTTTTGCAGATGACTTGGTCCTCTTTGGGACTGCTGATGTGGATAACTGCAATATTATTAAATCTGTTCTCCATGAGTTTTGCTCTAAGTCTGGGCTGAAGGTCAGTGTCACCAAGTCTAGGGTGTTCTTCTCACCAAATGTGCAACCAGATCAAAGGAATAGCATGGCAAACCTGCTTGGATTCAACCCAACTTCCAATCTTGGCAAATATCTGGGTTTTCCTTTAAAGCATCCAGGGAACAGGAGGCATGTTTTTGATTTCGTGCTTGATAGGGTGAAGAAAAAACTTGCGGGGTGGAAGGCCAATCTTCTTTCCATGGCTGGTAGGCTGGTCCTCATTCAAGCCTCCTCCTCTGCCATTCCGAGCTATGTCATGCAGAATTCCTTGCTGCCTAACAAGATTTTAAATGGCATAGATCGAGTCAATAGAAATTTTCTGTGGGGATCTACGGACCAGGTCAAGAAAATGCACTGGGTGAACTGGGGGGAGGTTATTAAACCCAAAGAACTAGGAGGTCTGGGTCTCCAATCTGCCAAGGGTAGAAATACGGCCCTTCTTGCAAAGTTAAACTGGAGGTTCCATGCAGAAAGGGATTCCTTGTGGGCTAAAGTGCTCAGGCTTAAATATTGTACTCACCAAAGGATCAATTCAAGAAACATTTCTAGGTTCTCTAAATCTCCCACGTGGAAAGGTCTGACCAAAGGTGAAGAAGTTTTTAGACAAGGTGTCAAGTGGATTCCAGGCCAGGAAAGCAATTTAAGGTTTTGGATAGATTGTTGGTTAGACCGTGGGCCCATTAGAGATTCCATCCAAGGTCCTCTCAATTTGGAATCGTCCAATCTGATGCTCAATGAGGTAAGGACTGCCTTTGGGTGGAATTGGGCTAGCCTTCCTTTTGTTTTTCCCTCTGATCTTAAAGAGGATATCCAAGTTGTGCCTATCCCGTTGTTCTCCAGGAATTGTGATCAAATGGCTTGGAAATATTCTCCTAAAGGGGGCTTTGACATGAAAAGTGCGTATTTGTTATCTAATAATTTGTTGGGAGCTGATGCCTTCTCGGGAAAGTGGATTTGGAGTATCCACACCTTGCCTAGAATTCAATTTTTTATCTGGAGGTGCATGCATTGTAGCATTGGTGTTAGAGAGGCTCTAGCTAGAAGAGGTATGCCTGTTGATACCACTTGCCCTTTATGCAACGTTGCAGAAGAATCTATCGCCCATGCCCTTCGTGACTGCCACGTGGTCAGGGCAGTCTGGCATCAACTCGGAGTGTGTCATTCCAACTCCAACTTCTTCACACAAGACCTTCGAAACTGGTTGAAGTCCAATGTCACGGACAAAACATTTCGGTCTCAAAGGGGCTTACATTGGAACATCCTCTTTCCTTTCGCCATTTGGTTGATTTGGAAGCATCGCAATCAGGTGGTGTTCAAGAACGGAGGTGTTAACCCAACCTTAGCTAATATGATAACTACGCAAGCTTCAGAATTCTTTCACTGTGTAAACTATCAGAGGAACAGTAGAAGGTTGGTGATCAAGCAAGTCAGGTGGGAGATGCCTAGTGAGGGCTGGTTAAAGCTAAATACTGATGGTGCTGCCAATGAAATGTTGAAGTTAGCTGGGGCAGGTGGAGTGGTGAGAGATGACAGAGGCAATTGGGTGGTAGGATGCTCTAGAAGGATCGGGAAAACAAGCAGCTTTGCGGCAGAAATCTGGGGTCTCCGTGATGGTCTCTTATTATGCAACCAGATGAATCTTAATGGCATTATTATTGAGCTTGATTCGAAAGCCTTGGTTGATGCCATCACCAATCCTTTTTATGCTAATTCAGTTATCTCTCCCCTGTTTGAAGACTGTAAAATTTTGGCTAGCAGAATTCCTCGCCTTTGTTTTAGACACATTTACCGTGAAGCTAATATGTGTGCTGATAGATTAGCTAAGATAGGTCAACATCAATCCTTAGACTTTGTTATTCATACAAGTCCGCCTGTGGACATTGTTGCTAGATTAGAGGCTGATTGCCAAGGTTCTTTTGTTAACAGGCTCTGCCCTGTTCCTTGTAGCTCTGTTTAGTTTGCTTTAATATTATCCCTCTTACCAAAAAAATTATATGATGTTCACTGAGATTAGTCGGTTTTGTACGTCGGTGTTGGTGTTGTTGTTGTGGTCCTTGTGGACTGGTTCATCATCTCCTGTAACCCGATTCACCATTCACCAATTCGCTTTTGACCATGTCAAATGACATTATAGCAAATATCATTGACAACGGCCATGACGTAAATCTGAAGGTTCCAATTTCAATCAATCACATTATGAGTTTATGGATATTTTGCTTGTCTTATAGGCAACAAGTAAAATAGTATGATGAAATGTTGATTGTTGAGACATCATATATAAACCTGACACAATATTTTCACTACTTAAGTAGTGAAAATTAAAAGAAGTTAGAGTTTTGTTTTTTTTTTTTTTTGTATTTTTTAGGTTAAAGTTATATAAAACATAACTTTGCATACTTTGCACAAATTGCAACAGTAACACACTAACAAAGAATTGCAGTTGTAAATAAAGCCAATAGGTCCTCTTCTCATATCTTGTCCCACAAATTGCGAGATTTTTTACTTTCTTAAAAAAAGAAGAAGTTTTTTGATGATGTTATTTTATTCATTAAACAAAAAATGAATTGATGTTTGTTTCTAAGGTTTTGAATTGATACCACAGTAGAATTGAAATAGTAGGACATGTAATGAGACAGCTAAAAATATAGAAAAGAAAGAGTAGTTAATACTTAATAGAGATACAAACAAATAAAAGGTTATGGAGGTTAAGATATTACAGTATATATTATGATAGAATACAACATAAAATAAAGAAGAATAAGAATAAGAAAAATGTAGATCCCAATTTGTTGAGATTAAAACTTAAAGTTGAATTGATTATATTTATTACCATTTTTATAATTTTTTTAATAAAAAAAAACCTATTTAAATAATTTACTAATTGTTAGAGATCCTTCCTCCTTTTTCTTTTTCTTGTTAGTGAGTAACTTAAAAAAAAAAAAAAAAAACCCCTTAATTAATTTGAAGTACATAGTACATACAGGATGTCTATATATCTTATGTGGGGTATGCACAGATTGAGTTAGGTATGATTTCAAGTTTTCAACCCGATTTCATGTTTTCATAAGAGAAATGTTGTCCACAACATTTTTATAACAAATCTTAAATGGTAAGTTGTTATTGATTGTTACGGATAGATAAAAAAATAATTTAAATTTTGAATTCAAATTAAAACCAATAACAACTTTACACCTATAATTTGTTGTGAAAATGTTGTAAAAATATTGTGGATGTAACACATCTCATTTTCATGATGCGAAATGTCCAATCCAATCCAAAACATTTTTATAAATCAACCCAACTACCCAACTACCAACCCCAATGAATAAGATTGTGGATTGTTATGTATGGAAAGTCTGAGAGTTCAGAGTTCAATGTCAGTAAATACTGTAAATATTTTGGAGTTTGCTACTTGCTAGCCTTTAAAACAAAGCTGCAAGCCCTAATAAGCCATTAACTTGTAGCCAATGTGATATGAACAATACAACGCAACTTCACCTTCAGCTATATGAAGGAAAAATTTGATTTTTGTCCAATACAATGTCAAAACCCAAAAGGTTTATCAAGACTTAGTTTACGTTCCAACCAAAAAAAAAAAAAAAGGCTTATCAAGAATTCCTATAACCAAAAACCAATTGATGTCTTAATTTGATTATAAAGAGATATTATTAGGAACAGACATCATAAATTGAAGAAAAAAGTTTCTAAAAAAAAAAAAAAAAAAAAGGAATTCCTAAACACTAGAGAATAAAAACTTAGATTTTATTGGGCCTGGTCATGAGTGATCCAAGCCCAAGTCCAAACTAAGGCCGCCCATGATAGTATGAAGAACCTCCTCTCTTAATGGTCCCTGCTTTAGTTGGGCCACAATTCTCATGACCCAGAAGATAGCCATACTGTCCTCACTTCTAAATAGTAGTGAAAAGAAAAAAGATGGTAGCCCAACCTTAAGTTATGGTGATAAGATCTACTTCGCAAGATATTTGCATAGAAGAATGATTTGTGGGTTTGTCTATTTGCTGGTTTAGGATGTTCTTGAAGAAAAAAGTTTCTAAAAAAAAAAAAAAAAAAGAATTCCTAAACACTAGAGAATAAAAACTTAGATTTTATTGGGCCTGGTCATGAGTGATCCAAGCCCAAGTCCAAACTAAGGCCGCCCATGATAGTATGAAGAACCTCCTCTCTTAATGGTCCCTGCTTTAGTTGGGCCACAATTCTCATGACCCAGAAGATAGCCATACTGTCCTCACTTCTAAATAGTAGTGAAAAGAAAAAAGATGGTAGCCCAACCTTAAGTTATGGTGATAAGATCTACTTCGCAAGATATTTACATAGAAGAATGATTTGTGGGTTTGTCTATTTGCTGGTTTAGGATGTTCTAAGGCCCACCAAATGGGCTTTTGCATTTCCAAAAGTGGTTTCGGCCTTTCATGCGTACAAACCCAATAACAGGGAACAAGCCTAACCGAGGAGCAAACTTATACACTAAGATGGAAGTGATCTAGAGTTTTAATTAGTTTAACTGATAAAGTTTTTTTATAGTTAAATAAAATATTTAGAGCAAACAAATAAAATTTTCTTCCAAATTAACAAAAGACATTTGAAATTCATTTGAATTTTTTATTGAAATGATCCATTATTTAGTCACTAAAAAATACGTCATTTGACTCAATTTAATAGTGATTTTACATTATTAAAAAACACGTTTTGATAATCTTTGAATCTTCGCATTGAAGTTGAAGAAAATCTTCTAAATTGATTTTTAAGTAAGCCCTATTATTATCTAAAAAATGACTTCTAGCGTATTGGAGAGAATTAAGGAGGAGAATAGAGGAAAGTGGTTAGACTAGTAAAGAACTAACCTTTTATTATATTTCAATCACCTTAATCCTTTTATCTCCTTCCATCTAAACATAGGGTTCAAAGCCAAATAATAATAGTTAATTCAAATTGTAAATCAACCCTTCCCTCCAATCTCTCATCTCTTCGGAATAAACAAATAGTGGAAATCTTAATGCCTCAAAGAATGTCAAGCTACTGATGTCTATGTAGACCCATTAAACAAAACCTTAATCCCATCTCAAGAAGTACTTTGACTCCCAAAGTAATTAGAATGCATAACTTAATTATAACCAAACTCCTTACAAAAATTGTGCTCCAAATTCTAATGGCACACTAACATTGACCAGAAATCTCTAGGCACCTAAACCCATTGGTGGGCACATAGGTATTATTCTTTTTCTGTTTTTTTCTTTCCTCCTCCTCTTTTGGCCTCTAGCATACCTAACGAGTAGGTTTAGTCTTTAGATAAGTCTAAAGTTGTCCAAAGTTGAATTCGATCCTAAATTCTCTCCGCTTTTATTTGTGAACGCATCAATTGCCTTTTATTTTCAGCATTTAGGTGTAGAACTGTAGACAACATAGTAATTAATTCGGTGACTTTAATATGCAAGTCTTTCAACGAGTTTAGGCCAGTAAAATCTTCTAAACCTAGACTTTATCTTAGAACCCACAACAACCACCTTAGGTCCTTATGCAGGGGCATGTGTAATTCTTATCCCCAATATTTTGCGATGGCCACAATCTCAAAAAAATTTATTTAAAAAAGAAAAAAGATTTACATGGATGAGATCCATAAGCAAAATATATTAAAGAAAGGTGGGTGTCTAGTGCAAAACTGCAAAGAATGAGAGCTTAAAGAAAATTATTTTATTAAAAAAAAAAAAAAACCTATTATTTTTTCCTTTGGGACAAACTAACTTTTTTGAATTTTGTCAAAGCATTCACATCAAATGTATTAAAAAATTTAGCTTTTAGCACTTCTTTTTCACCCATGAAAATAAATGAATTAAATAAGAGTAGCAATATGCTACTAGTAATATCATTGTAGCATGTTGCTAATTTTTTTTTCTTTTTTTAGCACTTTTAATATAGCATGCATTTTGGCAATTGAAGTAATAAAAAAAAAAATTAATGATTTTACGACCACCACTATGAATGCTTCATAGTGATTATAATCCATTACAATCTACCCCCTTTATTTATATTTATTGAAAATCACTAAATCTAATGAAGTAACCTACAAATTGGGAGACAAATTTTCATTAACAAATATTACATCCAAATAGCACTATTTTGTCATTGATCGTTTGTATTATTATAACTCTGAGAGAGTATAGAACATGGTAAAGAGAGATGATAATATAGACAATTAACATAATGAGAACGACTATAGTGGAGTACTAAAGCAGTAAAACAATGTCATTTGCTTGTAATGTGAGTTAATGAAGTTTCCTCCTGGTAGTTTTTATAAAAATCTGAGATTTAAACTAAAAAAAATTAAAAAGTTAAGATGTAAGTTGTCATGATATACATTTTCTTTTGGATGATTGGTACTTTTTTTCCCATTAAATAAAGGAATTTGGATCAATAGCACCAGGCAAATCAGTCAGCAATTCAGGAAAATAGGATGGAAACGTTTCAACTTTCAATTTTAAACAACAAGGCTAGTTGATTTGTCATCTCACACTCAGTACTAGGGGTTGTTTTTTAACAAATTTTTTAGAGGACCCACAGACCAATGATAAAGGCGTTGAGGAAAGAGCCCAAAGTAAAATTTGTCTTCTTCTCTATAGCTCCTTGTAAGAGTAAAAGTTTATCATCATCAACAGAGATTGACAAAGGAATGGTAAAGATCATATCGGGAAACAGAGATATCTTAGTGCATCATGTCCAGTGATACGGTTGCAGAGTTTGGGAACTCAATCATAGGGACCATTGGACAGTGTTATTTCTTCATAGATAATAGCTAGGTTAGGTAGATGTGAAATGAAAAATCTCTCTAGGCGTTTTTTCTCTTTTGGAGCAAGCATTGGCAGCTGATTCCATTTGATGGGTCTCTCTTTCTTTTTCCTATTAGCCTTTGACTTTGTGATTTGTGTCTTTTGATTTGGTGCGACTTGTCCTCTACCCTAACTTTTACTCTATAGAGCCTGGCCAAAAGGAAAAGGATAAAAGAAATAAAGCAAATGATATATTTACAATATTTCATAGCAAATTCTAAATGTCTTATTGTTATTATTGATAAGTAAAAAGTAATTTTAGTAATAAGTTTTAAATTATTGATTATTATTGATGTGTAAAAAAGTAATTTCAATAATGAGTTCTAAATTAGTACTAATAATAAATTATTACTTAGAATTTATTGTGAAAATATTTTGGACTAGAATTTCTCAAGAGATAAAAGATTATATTTCAATTTTTGAGAAATACATAAAATCCAAAAGTGACCCCATAGAACAAGGAACTCCGAACTCGTGTTTAAGTGTAACACTTAAAAAGTCTTAACTCCAAGTTTTCTAGTTGATAAAAAACCCTAAACTCAAGTTTTTGAGGGTAACCAACAACCCTTTAAATATGAATACAAGTTATCATATGACTAATTTATTTATTTATTTTCACATATATTTAAATGTTTATGTATAAAATAATATTATTTCTCAATAAAAGAAAATGTATAAAGTAATATCATAATAGATTAAGTGTTACACTCAAAATTTGAGAGGAGATTTCATGTTTTATGGAAAAAGAGGGGGGGTTTGTTGTATTTTCTGTTTCTTTTTCTTTTCTTTTGGGTTTGTTGTAGTATTTAATTTATTAAGTAAGTTTGTAGCTTAAGGTTATAACTAATTTTGTAGCTAAACTTTGTCCATTTACATACCGGCTATTGTGTTTCTATCAAAATAGTCAATACCAGATCAATATCAATCATTCTGGCAGTATGCGTTATAAACTTATACTAACCACTAGAACAGTATCAATATTACTCTTAAACATACTGAATAAAATATTGATATTTATAGGTTATGTTGGAGATTTTTTTGAAGGTTTCGGCCAATATACAAAAAAATAATTAAAAAAATTAAAAGAATAGTTATAAAACATGTTATTTAAACTAGCACATTGGATTCATGTAGTTATTCTAACCTTGGAATATATCAATTTTTGTATATAGTGGTTAATATATTGGTATAAACTGGTACTGAATATTTTGTTCCATCGAAAAATTAAAATAGTTTCCAATATGATATTGACTACTTTGGTTATGAAATATGACCACCTTAGTTAATTTGATTCTATTTGCTAGGTTTGCTAGTGACATTATGTATAATTTTACCATATGTTCACATTTATTTATCTATTTAGTTTATTGGTGATGCACTTATATGGTGTTTATACCTAATAAAAAGGATTTTCATATTCCTTTTTGTGAAAGGAAATAACAAGACCGATACTAAAATAATTTGTGCATATGCTTTTTGTAAATATTAAATTAATAAATGCTAAATTATAAATTACACTTTTTATCTCTATCTTTATAGTCTTCATTTAAAAAAAAAATTTATTTCTATCCTTTTAAATTATATTTGATTTCAACGTAGTCTTTTAAGTCTATATGGCGCCATTGAACGCTATATAACAACTTCTTTTCTTTTGTTGATGGGACCCTATATGACAACTTAGTTTTACTAACTATAAGGAATTAATGGGATTTAACGCACAATTTAGATTAAGAAGAATGTAAGAAATTTTCTTCTATTTTGTTTTTTTTTTTTTTTTTGGGTTCAGGATTGATTTTTCAAAAGAGAGAAATGAAAAGTCCAACTAATATTGTTTGCTAATCGCAAGAGCCAATGTCCCCAATAGTTTAATTCCCTATTTGTAAATTTTAAAAGATTCATAATTCAATGATTCAGTCCAAAAAAAAAAAAAAAAATCAATGGTTAATTCGAAATAGAAATCAAACATTGTTCCGTGATTAGCGTAGTGATTGAGAAGTAGTGCTTCCAAAGTATAGATAGCTAATGGAAGCCTTTTTTTGAAAAAGATAAGTGGGCAACTCGTTTTTACGTAATGTCGGTTTCAAAGAATATAAATAATTATTATATGTATCCTAAGTCGTACCATATTTCTTCTGTTAGGTCAAATTTGTACGAGTTTAGGCCCCCCATTTCACGGAATTGAAGCTCTCCTGGTTTTGGACATTAAAGCAAGCATTATACATCACAATATGATTTTACGATTCATGCTGCTTTGTTGCACTGGGACCAAATTAATTTAAGTTTTTTTATGAACACGCACTTATTCACACACTTTGACGTAACTTGCATATTCATTACTTATATAAAAAAAAAAAACTTGTATATTTATTAATGTGTGATTAAATTACGTTATTTACACATTACATATGGTTCATTACTTGAACTTAGTGAAAAGTATTTTAATTGTTGCTTGCCATGTGTTTAAATTGTGTTGAAATGTGTGTAGTACTACACTTTTAGGATTGAAACACTAGGAGGAAAGGGCTATTACTTCAGGTTGCTCGCTCGCATCATTGTCGGCTTTCACATGCTTAGGATATCTCTCCACATGCTTGAAAAATCCACCAAATGGTCCACAAATTGAACCACCTAGATTTTATATGCATCACATTATTTGATTGAAGACACAAGTCAAAGGCAAGGTCCAACTCAATCAACCAATGGTTGGTGCTTGCTGCTTGGCAGTATTTGCGTCTATGCATGGGATTAAAGAGGGAGTAAATTGAGGTGGATTCTATTTAGTTTAATGGGCAAATATGAGATACGGGATCAAATCAGGTCTAAGTTGAAAATAAATTCAGTAATATCTTAGGTTGTGATCGAGATTTGAGAAAAAGTTAGTTGAAATTTGAGAAAAAGTTAACTTATTTTACTTTTTAGCTTATTTTTGTTCATAAAGTAGGTCATATTGCTCCAAAAATTAGCTTTTAATTAATTATTTATTTATTTTACATATTTTCAACAAAAAAGTTTTTAATTTCAACAAAATAAGTGGTTCCCAAACAAATCCTTAGTTAGATGGTAAAACGCAATTATTATAATCGTATTTTGAAAATAAAACCAAACATTAAGGACTAAAATGAGAATTTTGAAACATTAAGAGCCAAAATAAAAACAACCTCAAATGTTAGAGGTAAAAAAGTACATTAGTCTAAAATATCATAAGAATTTTAACTTGTTTTTAAGATTTCAATCAATTTAATTTTTTTTTTTTTAAATGAAAGTAGTGGAATCCATTTAATTTCTTAGAATCAGATAAAATGAGGTAATGAGCGAACAATTTAAGGAGAAGATTTCTCATCCAAAAAAAAAAATTAAGGAGAAGATTAGAATGTGAAACATGGCATAATTGGGATTAGAGTTTGACATCATACAATATAATTGACTTGGTTTGTGATTATTTGTTGTTTTATTGATTTCACTTAAATATCTCGAACCAAATGAGCTTTTTTTTTTTTTTTGAGAAACTCTCGAACCAAATGAGCTAGATGAAAATTCTTCTTTTTAAACTAACAAAAAATTACATTGTGTTGCTGTTAGAAACCCCTTTTTTCCCCTTGATAATATATGAATTTAAAAGTTATAATACCCCCCAGTACATTCCTTACCCACGAGTCCTTGACTAATAAAAATCAATTCATTGTCATATATTGTAGTAATCTACCAGGGGGAAAAAAAATACCATAGATGCTTGGAATATTAAAACAAAAACGATTCTTTGTGATCAAATATTTTGTTTTGAAATCTTTTAAAATCTATTAGTTGACATGTTTGATCTATTTAATAGAAGGGTCTTTTATTAATAAATATGTTTTCATGAATTAAGCTGGTGCCATAACTCACCTATGTGATGAATTATGGTTAGTAAAAAGTTGTACCGCAAGTTGTGAAACCAGATATTGCTTTGTTTTCATAGTTGTTTTCAACAAAGGAATCTACTCTACCAAAAAAATATAATTTATGTAGATCATGAGAATCCTCCGCTCAATAAAACAATGTAACAGTTAAAAATTTGAGAGGATAAGATAGCAGAGCACAGCTACAAAAAAAGTAGAGTGGTAGAGCTTTCATGGGCCCTAGATTTTCATAAATTAAGTTGTTGAATAAAATATTTCAAGCTGACATGAGAACATTATTTTTTTCCCATAAAATACATTTTTCTACTCTTAATAAAAAAAAATGAGAAATGTTAACTAGTATTTTTAGGGTACTGGTTAATAATTTATTTAAAAATTTTTTTTATAGGAAATGAAAAAAAAGTAATTAATATTTTGATGACTTTTTTTTATTTTTCATAAAAATGGTATCAAAATTTTCTTAAAATGAATTATTAATCAGTATCCTAAGAATACTCGTTAGAATTTTCTTAAAAAAAATAATAATAATAAAAGAAAAAATTGAAAAAGAGAAAAGAGAAACACGCCCATCTCTGCCGCGTGCTTACCATGCTGATAATAATAATTGAACAGAAAGCACATCATTGATTTGCACTATGAATTCTTTATTAATTTTCCTTTAAAAATAAAAAAAATAAAAACAAAATACATTATTCAATTGTGGTTTGACCGTACATTCTCTCCATTTGACCGTTGCTAACGGAGTAACGGTAGTCATGGGCATTGGCGCCGTTTCATGCCTGTCATGAAATTTTTTTTTACTCTTTTTTATTATTAAAAATAATAATAATATTATAATAAGATGGAGATGAAACCAAGAAGGCAGAAACTACCATTTGACCATATTATGGTGAGAACACATCCCTCTCACTTTTATTTAGGTAAAAACAGAAGGTAAAAATATATTTTTGGTATTTTTAAGTATTTCATTTTGGGAGGAGCTTGTGTCCAGTGGCTAGAGCCACTGGACACAAGCCAAACCCTTCATTTTAATTATTATGTTTTGAAAACTTTTAATTTGGTCTTTAAATTTTTGAACAAATTTTTATTTGGCCCTTGTTGTCATCTTAAGGATGGAATTCTCTTACTTGGTTGATAGAATTCTCACTTGACACACGCACATGACTAGTAAATAATAATAAAAAAAAATTAATTACCATTAAAAAGATTCATACCATCACCTTAATTGGGAAAAAAAATCCACATCAAAAAAGAAAAAACAAATTTCAATTTAAAGGAAAACAATAAAAATTAATAAAAAGAAACATTTATATTATTAAAATTTAAAAAAAATGGTAAAAAAATGATGTAGAAATAAATAAAATTCAATTTTATCCCAAACAACTTAAACTCAAGATTCTTTGATAAAAATTCAAACTTTTCTTTTTCTTTTTCTACCATTTCTTGCCAGCCAAATGTTCCAGGTCCACATGCCAAAAACTAAATAGGAAATGTTAATGAATACACTAAGGGTGTTGGTTTAAAAACTATTTTTAGAAATGTTTTTATGAGAAAATGATAAAGTAATTAATTTGTTGACATTTTTTATATTTTTCATAAAATTTTTGTTAAAACTCTCATAATATGGTTTATTAAAAATTGTGTTAAAAGAACCCATTAACGTAACCTAAACTAAATATGGAATAGATCACTGCCATAACTCCTTTTTAGAGAATTTATAATTATGCATAATTTGATCAATTTTATGTCTTTTTTATTAGACAGCCAAAATATGATACCAAATTTGTTATTCTTTTTATAATAATAATATAGATAAATATTACCACTCATATTATAGTTCAAGATATATATGGATAAACAAGCCAACTAGATTTAGCTCAATTGACATATCTTTTCGTTATAAATACTAAATAGAAATATCAATCTTTAGTGGGGTCTGGTAATTGACTGTTGTCCTCCTTGCTCTGAGCATGGGTTTGAGTCACCATTATTAGCTAGGATCATAGGACAAAAGGTCATACATGTGAAGGGCTTGTCTTGCCCTAAAACCCTACATTTTTTTTTTTCAATTATAAATATATATGGAGAGGAAAAATTTTTAAGTACTTTCAAAGTATGAAGAAATTGTGCTCCCTCCTCTCACATTCATGATAGACCCCATCATGAATTTAATGAACGAACCACACTACGAATGTGAGTGGAAAGAACACCATTCTCTATACTCCTTTATTATAATCGTATTTTGAAAATAAAACCAAACATTAAGGACTAAAATGAGAATTTTGAAACATTAAGAGCCAAAATAAAAACAACCTCAAATGTTAGAGGTAAAAAAGTACATTAGTCTAAAATATCATAAGAATTTTAACTTGTTTTTAAGATTTCAATCAATTTATTTATTTATTTATTTTTCAAAATGAAAGTAGTGGAATCCATTTAATTTCTTAGAATCAGATAAAATGAGGTAATGAGCGAACAATTTAAGGAGAAGATTTCTCATCCAAAAAAAAAAAAAAAATTAAGGAGAAGATTAGAATGTGAAACATGGCATAATTGGGATTAGAGTTTGACATCATACAATATAATTGACTTGGTTTGTGATTATGTGTTGTTTTATTGATTTCACTTAAATATCTCGAACCAAATGAGATTTTTTTTTTTCTCTCTCTCTTTTTGAGAAACTCTCGAACCAAATGAGCTAGATGAAAATTCTTCTTTTTGAACTAACAAAAAATTACATTGTGTTGCTGTTAGAAACCCCTTTTTTCCCCTTGATAATATATGAATTTAAAAGTTATAATACCCCCCAGTACATTCCTTACCCACGAGTCCTTGACTAATAAAAATCAATTCATTGTCATATATTGTAGTAATCTACCAGGGAAAAAAAAATATACCATAGATACTTGGAATATTAAAACAAAAACGATTCTTTGTGATCAAATATTTTGTTTTGAAATCTTTTAAAATCTGTTGGTTGACATGATTGATCTATTTAATAGAAGGATCATTTATTAATAAATATGTTTTCATGAATTAAGCTGGTGCTACAACTCACTCATGTGGTGAATTGTGGTTAGTAAAAATTTGTGCCGCAAGTTGTGATACCAAGCATTGCTCTATTTTCATAGTTGTTTTCAACAAAGGAATCTAATCTACCAAAAAAATATAATTTATGTAGATCATGAGAATCCTCCGCTCAATAAAACAATATAACAGTTAAAAATTTGAGAGGATAAGATAGCAGAGCACAGCTACAAAAAAAAGTATAGTGGTAGAGCTTTCATGGGCCCTAGATTTTCATAAATTAAGTTGATGAATAAAATATTTTTATGTTTTTGAGAGGTCAATAAAATATTTCAAGCTGACATGAGAACATTATTTTTTTTTTCCCATAAAATACATTTTTCACCTCTTAATAAAAAAAAAAATAATAATAAAAGAAAAAATTGAAAAAGAGAAAAGAGAAACACACCCATCTCTGCCGCGTGCTTACCATGCTGATAATAATAATTGAACAGAAAGCACATCATTGATTTGCACTATGAATTCTTTATTAATTTTCCTTTAAAAATAAAATAAAAATAAAAACAAAATACATTATTCAATTGTGCTTTGACCGTACCTTCTCTCCATTTGACCGTTGCTAACGGAGTAACGGTAGTCATTGCAATGGCGCCGTTTCATGCCTGTCATGAATTTTTTATTTTTTTTTTACTCTTTTTTATTATTAAAAAAAATAATAATATTATAATAAGATGGAGATGAAACCAAGAAAGCAGAAACTACCGTTTGACCATATTATGGTGAGAACACATCCCTCTCACTTTTATTTAGGTAAAAACAGAAGGTGTTTTCTCAAAAAAAAAAAAAAAAGGGTAAAAACAGAAGGTAAAAATATATTTTTGGTATTTTTAAGTATTTCATTTTGGGAGGAGCTTGTGTCCAGTGGCTAGAGCCACTAGACACAAGCCAAACCCTTCATTTTAATTATTATGTTTTGAAAACTTTTAATTTAGTCTTTAAATTTTTGAACAAATTTTTATTTGGCCCTTGTTGTCATCTTAAGGATGGAATTCTCTTACTTGGTTGATAGAATTCTCACTTGACACACGCACATGACTAGTAAATAATAATAAAAAAAAATTAATTACCATTAAAAAGATTCATACCATCACCTTAATTGGGAAAAAAAATCCACATCAAAAAAGAAAAAACAAATTTCAATTTAAAGGAAAACAATAAAAATTAATAAAAAGAAACATTTATATTATTAAAATTTAAAAAAAATGGTAAAAAAATGATATAGAAATAAATAAAATTCAATTTTATCCCAAACAACTTAAACTCAAGATTCTTTGATAAAAATTCAAACTTTTCTTTTTCTTTTTCTACCATTTCTTGCCAGCCAAACGTTCCAGGTCCACATGCCAAAAACTAAATAGGAAATGTTAATGAATACACTAAGGGTGTTGGTTTAAAAACTACTTTTAGAAATGTTTTTATGAGAAAATGATAAAGTAATTAATTTGTTGACATTTTTTATATTTTTCATAAAATTTTTGTTAAAACTCTCATAATATGGTTTATTAAAAATTGTGTTAAAAGAACCCATTAACGTAACCTAAAATAAATATGGAATAGATCACTGCCATAACTCCTTTTTAGAGAATTTATAATTATGCATAATTTGATCAATTTTATGTCTTTTTTATTTTTATTTTTTTTGAGAAAGATGTCTTTTTTATTAGACAGCCAAAATATGATACCAAATTTGTTATTCTTTTTATAATAATAATATAGATAAATATTACCACTCATATTATAGTTCAAGATATATATGGATAAACAAGCCAACTAGATTTAGCTCAATTGACATATCTTTTCGTTATAAATACTAAATAGAAATATCAATCTTTAGTGGGGTCTGGTAATTGACCGTTGTCCTCCTTGCTCTGAGCATGGGTTTGAGTCACCATTATTAGCTAGGATCATAGGACAAAAGGTCATACATGTGAAGGGCTTGTCTTGCCCTAAAACCCTACATTTTTTTTTTTCAATTATAAATATACATGGAGAGGAAAAATTCTTAAGTACTTTCAAAATATGAAGAAATTGTGCTCCCTCCTCTCACATTCATGATAGACCCCATCATGAATTTAATGAACGAACCACACTACGAATGTGAGTGGAAAGAACACCATTCTCTATACTCCAGGAGTACCTAAGAATTACTCTATATAGAGTATGTTAACATGTACCCCTAGGACAATCTATAATAAAAATAAAATGGATCCCACTTGCAAAAATTAATAAACAAATATAATTAAAATTGAAAGTGATTCAACCCATGTTTAAGGCCAATTAATTACAATTAAAAATTCAATCCTAACTAATGCCCAAGACCCATAAAATATTAATATTCATATCATAAATAGAATAAATTATTTTTTTATTCTTTTTTTTAGAGAAAAAAAAAGAATAAAAAAGGAATTTATTTAACATATACTTTACATTTTGTGTGTTTTTGGAAATAACTTATAAACTGGCTTCTTATTTTTTAGCTTTTATATATAACTTTTATTTATAGTTTTTAAATCTCTCAAAATATTTTTTAGCAAAAAGCTATTGGGAAATGGAAAATTTTTTTCTTTTAACTTTTATTTATAAAATTTTTAAAATCTAACTTTATTTTTTACTTTTTTAAAATGTAAATATTTTACTGGTTTAACATATTTAAGAAAAAAAATTTAAATAAAAGTTCAAACAATAATCTATATTGTGCATCTCTCTCGTAAACAAGTAAACGTGATAACGACTACTATGATCATGTTCAAGAAAGACACCAATTTAGATAGCTCTTTCTACCCATTTCTTTGTTCATACCAAAAAAAAAAAAAAAAATTTCTTGATTGCATTCAACTGTGATACTTCAAGATCAATTAGGATTCCTGTAAAATTTCGTCCGTGAAGGCATTTAACATTATATGCATAGCCATGTGATGAGAGTTTCACTCCAAAAAGATATGGCTTTTAAAATATTTTGAGTACTATGTTATGAATCATGAATGTGTAACATATTAGTGCAGTATTTCTTTTTCCTATTTGTTTATGATAGAATTTGAATGTATGCTGTGCAGTGTGCACTATGTAGTTAGAGATTTTAAACCAAAAGACCTCTCTTATCAGCATATTTAAACCAAAAGAAGACCCTCTTTGAGTTTGAATGTATGCTGTGCTTATGGACATTGACACTGACAGTTTGAGCACTGGTAAACATGTCATCGTTTACCTTGAAGTTGTAAACATGAGCTTGCACTTCTCTAGTTTCGGTGTATATCCTATCCAAACATTGTTTTAACATTGCATTTTAATTCTGATTGTTCCAAATTTTAGTGGTTAGCACGCCTGCAATCTTTTCTGGACGTAAAATATAAAAAATGCTAATAATTTCTTCTTCTTTTAAAATTTAAAAATTATACTTTTTAGTTGAACACCAACATTAACTTACTAATTATAGATTATGACAGCATGCTATTGCTGCTAAAAAGCCGTTACGAGAAAGCAAATTGTGTATGATTAAAATTGTTGAACACTAATTAAAACGCTGACGCTGAGAAGCTCGTTATCATTAAGCCATTCTCCTTGTTCACATTGCGTCATTATGTTGTACAACAAACCTTTCAAAGTTCAGACCGCTCCTGTCTTGCTTTTTCCATTTTTCTTTTTGGTAGTGAATCACACGACACAAGACTCTCGATCATCATAATCATTTAATAAATAATATATATATATATATACTTATAATTTTATATCTTTTCATCAACACTCATAAAAATTTTTATTTTGATGCGTGCCGATTAGTATACACCAAAAAAGAGATAGAGAAAAAAATCATGCCAAACTTTTACTTCATTTCTATATGTTTTTTTTTTTTTTTTTAAATGAAGAAATAAAAAACAAAGAAATTATTTCACAAATGGAAAATCTCAAGATACTCATGGTGATTTATATGTTTTTTTTTTTTTTTTTTTTGGGTTACTTTACTTGAGTAAAATAATATGGCTTATTAATCTTTTGTTGGGGGCATTTTTTCTTTAAATCGGATCTCCAACTCATTACGTGGTGGTTAATAAAATTATTCAAGTGTATTATATCTCACTAGTATCAAACTCACATAATGCATGAAATAATGTAATATAATTATTTTATAAGAATATGATGTAAATTTTGTAGGTTAAATAGTGCATGTGTTGTTTAAAAGTATTTTCTATTTTTATAAGTATTATGTAAAGAAACATATAATGTATTTTGCATTAATAAATAATAATATATATATATATATATATGAAATAAAGTTTTTTTGATAAAAGATTTAAATTACATAATTATAATATTATTTTTTATAAATAGAGAAGATGTTATTAATTTTTTTTATTATTTTTATTTTTATAAATCTACTACAATAGGGTGACTAATTTGAACAAATCCAATAATATTAAAAAAAAAAAAATGTACTCTCATTCCACAGAACACATATAACATGTTACTGGTTTAAGCTAAACTCCGACAGGTCCTCCTTGGGTAATCCGGGCAAAGCTGGTGGTGGTGGTATTATTAGAAACTCCATTGGAAATTGGGTGCGTGGTTATGCTTGAGCTATTGGCCATACCACAATTGTGGCGGTAGAACTATGGGCCTAAGGGATGTTTATGCATTGATTTGAACTTGACTAATGTGTTGATTGAAATGGATGTGAAGATTGTGGTGGACCTGCTACTGAAAGGTGATGAGATAACCCATGGTAATGATGTTCTTATTGCTGATTGCAAAGAGGGATAAAAGAAAATTCCGAGAGTCTGAATTCTACACTGTTATAGAAAAGTAAATAAATGTGCTGATGCTCTTGCTAGGAGAGGTGCCTTGCTTTTACAAGATTTTGTAATTTTCCATTCACCACCCCCCCCCCAATAAATGTGCCGATGCTCTTGCTAGGAGAGGTGCCTTGCTTTTACAAGATTTTGTAATTTTCCATTGACCACCACCACTCCTCCCCCCCCGATGTTGCTCTCTTAGTTGGTCTTGATGCTATGGGAACCATGTATGTATGGTCCCAAGCTGTTGTTTCTGCCGTTTCTTAGTTAATCTTGATTGCCCTGTTTACCAAAAAAAATAAAAAATATATATATATATATATATAACATGTTATAGTATGTTTAAATTATTATTTAAAGCCCAATTAATAAAAAATGGACCGAATGGACTGAAGTAGTCTGAACGGACCAAATTAAACTGAAGTAGATTGAAATAAACCGAATGGACCGAATTAGACTGAAATAGACTGATTGGACCGAAGTGAACTTAATGGGCCGTAATGGACTGAATGGACCAAAGTTGACCAAAATGGACCGAAATAGACCAAATAGATTGACTACGCCAATAGTTTTTTTTTTAATCGTACTTATCAAAAAATAATAAGTGGAGATTCAATTCAATAAGTGAGGAAGAAATCTATATAAGTGTTTTTTGAATTAAATAATTTAGAGGTTTTTTTTTTTAATAAAAATAAATAAAAGAAAGGGAAAGACCTATATAAGCGTTAGACACATTTAAATAGAACACGAACAGGCTTCACGCCGTGTAGATGCAGTGCACTGCGTATCATCGTGTTTAACACGAACACAAGAGTTCAGTTATGTTACGACGGTTACAATTCATAATCCGAATAGTCTCGTACCATCCTATATATATATATACTAGCATCTAAGCACGTGTTCAAAGAAAAACCAATCAATCATGGGGAAGAGGAAGAGGAAGAGGAATAGGAATAGGAGTGGGAGATACTACCCATCAAAGAAGAAGATGGGGAATAGGAGATGGGAGGAGTTGAACCAAGATTGCTTGGTTGAAGTGCTTAGAAAATTAGACATTGAATCCTTGTTAACCAACATTCCTTTGGTGTGTAAGTCTTGGTACAAAGCCTCTTTGGACCCCAAGTGTTGGAAGTGCCTTAATTTTCACGAACTCGCATCTTCACCTTATCTACGCCCACCCTACAATTCACCTTTCTTCGATGACTTCAACATTCTAAACGGGAACAATGACTTAACCAATGCGTTCATAAAATTTGTGGTTGATCGCAGTCAAAGATGTGCCACTACGCTTGTGATTGCTGGCTTCTTCACTCAACAGTCCTTGGAATATGTCTCCCAAGAGTAATACTATCTTTTTTCCTTATATTCATGCTTTTTTTCCCCATCTCTTTTAATAAATATATTAGCCTCTTCACATATGTTTAAATGATCTTCTTTTCACTAAATTGAAAGGCAAAACTTGAAGACAATTCCTTAATACTATGTATTGTATCTTAGGTTTTCAATTGAATTCAACTACATGGTTTTTATGTTATTTTTCAAGAAAAATTGAACTCAACTATGTGGTTGTATTGATTAAAATTTATGCTTTCTATTATTTGAAAAAATGTTGAACTTAGTTTAATAACTTAAATTTCAATAAACAACTTACTTTGTACTTAATTTTTACATAAGTTATACTTCCGTGTTTAAATATGTGTTATAGACTATTAGTTTTATGGAATTGGATTTTTTTTTTAATTTAGTTTTTTTTATAACTATTTTATAAAATATTTTTATTTTGAGAATGTTGCAATTTTATTTGAGTGTATGTGGGGTTCTTACTGGGGTAGAATTTGATGACATTAATATTTAAATATCTCAATTTACCTTAATGTTATTAGTTTATCTTATTGTTAAATCTGTTTCAATTAAATAATAGGATTACTTTTGTTTTAAAACCTGTTTCAATTGATGTGTGTATTTATATAGTGAAATGCACTCCCTTTTTTTTTTTTTTTTTTTNTGTTCATACCAAAAAAAAAAAAAAAAAATGATAACGTCTCGTCCTGTTGCTGAATGTTGATAGTTACCCAACTTACCCTTCCAAAAATCTAACCAACCGACCAACCAACCCCTGAGCTCTCTTTTCCTCTCTCTCTCTCTCTCTTTTTCTGTTCTCACTGCCCAACCCCACAACCTGTAAGAAAAAGAAACACTATATTATATATAAAACACACACAAATTAATACTATAATATAATTAAAAAATACAAACAACAAAAGCCGCAGAATAATAACAATCTAAAACTGTTGGACTGCACAACAGTTTCCCTGTCTCACGGCGATATAATCTTTCTTAAGATTTTGTAATTTTCCATTGACCACCACCACTCCTCCCCCCCCGATGTTGCTCTCTTAGTTGGTCTTGATGCTATGGGAACCATGTATGTATGGTCCCAAGCTGTTGTTTCTGCCGTTTCTTAGTTAATCTTGATTGCCCTGTTTACCAAAAAAAATAAAAAATATATATATATATATATATAACATGTTATAGTATGTTTAAATTATTATTTAAAGCCCAATTAATAAAAAATGGACCGAATGGACTGAAGTAGTCTGAACGGACCAAATTAAACTGAAGTAGATTGAAATAAACCGAATGGACCGAATTAGACTGAAATAGACTGATTGGACCGAAGTGAACTTAATGGGCCGTAATGGACTGAATGGACCAAAGTTGACCAAAATGGACCGAAATAGACCAAATAGATTGACTACGCCAATAGTTTTTTTTTTAATCGTACTTATCAAAAAATAATAAGTGGAGATTCAATTCAATAAGTGAGGAAGAAATCTATATAAGTGTTTTTTGAATTAAATAATTTAGAGGTTTTTTTTTTTAATAAAAATAAATAAAAGAAAGGGAAAGACCTATATAAGCGTTAGACACATTTAAATAGAACACGAACAGGCTTCACGCCGTGTAGATGCAGTGCACTGCGTATCATCGTGTTTAACACGAACACAAGAGTTCAGTTATGTTACGACGGTTACAATTCATAATCCGAATAGTCTCGTACCATCCTATATATATATATACTAGCATCTAAGCACGTGTTCAAAGAAAAACCAATCAATCATGGGGAAGAGGAAGAGGAAGAGGAATAGGAATAGGAGTGGGAGATACTACCCATCAAAGAAGAAGATGGGGAATAGGAGATGGGAGGAGTTGAACCAAGATTGCTTGGTTGAAGTGCTTAGAAAATTAGACATTGAATCCTTGTTAACCAACATTCCTTTGGTGTGTAAGTCTTGGTACAAAGCCTCTTTGGACCCCAAGTGTTGGAAGTGCCTTAATTTTCACGAACTCGCATCTTCACCTTATCTACGCCCACCCTACAATTCACCTTTCTTCGATGACTTCAACATTCTAAACGGGAACAATGACTTAACCAATGCGTTCATAAAATTTGTGGTTGATCGCAGTCAAAGATGTGCCACTACGCTTGTGATTGCTGGCTTCTTCACTCAACAGTCCTTGGAATATGTCTCCCAAGAGTAATACTATCTTTTTTCCTTATATTCATGCTTTTTTTCCCCATCTCTTTTAATAAATATATTAGCCTCTTCACATATGTTTAAATGATCTTCTTTTCACTAAATTGAAAGGCAAAACTTGAAGACAATTCCTTAATACTATGTATTGTATCTTAGGTTTTCAATTGAATTCAACTACATGGTTTTTATGTTATTTTTCAAGAAAAATTGAACTCAACTATGTGGTTGTATTGATTAAAATTTATGCTTTCTATTATTTGAAAAAATGTTGAACTTAGTTTAATAACTTAAATTTCAATAAACAACTTACTTTGTACTTAATTTTTACATAAGTTATACTTCCGTGTTTAAATATGTGTTATAGACTATTAGTTTTATGGAATTGGATTTTTTTTTTAATTTAGTTTTTTTTATAACTATTTTATAAAATATTTTTATTTTGAGAATGTTGCAATTTTATTTGAGTGTATGTGGGGTTCTTACTGGGGTAGAATTTGATGACATTAATATTTAAATATCTCAATTTACCTTAATGTTATTAGTTTATCTTATTGTTAAATCTGTTTCAATTAAATAATAGGATTACTTTTGTTTTAAAACCTGTTTCAATTGATGTGTGTATTTATATAGTGAAATGCACTCCCTTTAAAAAAAAAAAAAAAAAAAACAATAAACATATTCTCTAAGATGAAAAATTATTAGCAGGTGCCCAGAATTGAAGTGCCTTAATATACCGATGGAGTTTATGTTTGGGGACGAGGGGCAGCATCTCTCTAAATTTATAGGCAGTTGGGAGAATTTAGAGTTGTTATCTATTGAAATTTGCTATTATCTTGATCAGATTTTGACCCCAATCAGCACTCATTGCCATAAGTTTCAGGCGTTATGTTGCCGTGAAATCCAAATTAGAGATGAAGATGCAATGGCCATAGTCAAATTAGAACAAAAAATCAAGTACTTGAGATTAAGTAGTTGTCTCTTGTCCCGTGAGAATGTTGTGATGATTTTAAAGGGCTGCAGACACCTTGAGCTCTTGATTATGAGGTACTGCAGTGGATTTAATGTAGATGATGAGATATTGAAACTTGCTTCTCATATCAAGACTTTTGATTATCAAGGAACCTATGCTTGAAGATTGTTGTTGATGAAGACCTGTGTGCAGGCACTTGAAGACGTGGATTACTTCTAGTTTGTACCAACCAACAATTTGTTTTTGTTTTTGCTGTTGTTTTTTCCCCCCTTATTATGGTTTATGGTGATGTTTGTTAATTTGGTTGTTGTATGTTTCTATCTCTATTTAGTTACTATTGTTTAATTATCACCGTCAATATATCATGTTTATTAGATTCTTGATCTCAAAATCTTACAAGTCTACCATCTAATAAATGGCTCAAAATGATTATCAATAGTCTGACTAAAATCTAAATTACGTATGAATAGAATAGCTAATAGTAATCTAGTATCATAGTGCTACATTATTATTTGTAATTTCAATAGGTTTTTGAACTTAAATGATGCTTAATCTTACAATATGATCTTGTTGATCATTCCTCTGTTTTTATGTAGGATCTTAATTTTAACAACCTTATAGTATATACCACGTTCTATGGGATATCAAGGTTTTCTAGAGTAGTTCTCCGTTTAATATGTTTCTTATTCATTCTTACAACAATTGTATTTGCTTTATTGATCCTTCTGTCATTTGTTGTTCTTCCAAAAAAAAGTTTATTATGGAATTAATTATCCTTTCTGTCTGATAAAGTAGAAACAGAAGATGACACAACATAGCCTTTAGGAAAAAGATTGTGGAAATTGGGTGCCCTAGTGAATGCTAAGCATGTCCCTATTAGCATATAAATTTGTTTTACACGTTCTGTGTCATGCCAAATCTCTTTAAATGTGTTTCACTTTTTGAAATACTTTACAAGATGGAGTGCTTGGCAATTTGGAAGAATTCATTGGTGCTTACCACCACTATGATAGCAAGTGATAAGGTCAAGTTTGCATAATGCAAAAGTAACATGTTTTCTAGGCAGTATTTGTAGACTTACCTTTCTTCTTTATAAAGTCTAATTTATAATCAAGAATTATGAAATGGTCAAAAGTTGGAACAGTAGAGTTGAAACATTTGATCAACTTTCTCTAGTTTTGGTATTGCTGCAATTGTCTATTAGTAGCTTTGCCCATTTAGTTTTTTCTTCTTGTTAACGTTTAGCATATTTTGTACGTGATTATGTAGATTTATTTATAATTAGCATTCCTCTTGATAGCGGCTTTACTTGAATCATCAATTATCCTTAATTCAATCAGGGTCTCACAGGTCAATTGTTTTACATATATGGACATGTTATACAGACACTTTGTACCAAACAATACATAGATGCCATTCAGTACATTCATATATGTTTCTCTATTGTGCTGAAAAATACATAAATTTCATTCAGATTAAGAATATTCCTATTTGTACACTTTTCTTAAGCTTGTAAACGTGTGAAGGCCAGCGAGCCTAAGCTTGGATTCTTTTCATTCATGCTAAGACAACAAGTCAAGTTAATGCATGAACTCTCTCCCAGTTTTCTATCACAAACTTTCTAAAATAATCCTATTCATGTTGTGTAGAGAAGAAAAATGCTTTCTTGTATGCTGCTTGTTGCTGTTTCCTTTACTATTGCAGACTAATCTGTGAAATATAATAATTTGTTTTTATTTTTACAGAATAGCCTATGTTATTTGCACTAAAAGATGTTTACTTCTTATACTAATAAAACATTTATGTTTTTAGCCAATTGTCTTGTAACTCTGTGGTATAGTTGATTCTCTCAATGGAGAGTATCTGAGTTCAAACTTCCACTCCTCCACTTGTAAAAAAGAAAAAAAAAAAAGGTTCCAGATATAAGAATCACTGTTCTACAACATCCTGGAGCCTTGGCCAATATTGTTGAGATAGCAGATTCTTCTTGGTATTTGGTATAACTATGCTAATCAATTGAAGTTTCCTTGTACATGAATACTTTTAAAGGACACAAGGACTTTGTCTTTTGCTGGGTAGAAGGATATAAGGAATTTAATCAAACTAAAGAAGCCCTTAATTAGCTTCATAGTTTGCTGTGTTCTGATAGCGTATCTAGTCTTCATCATTATAAGCTTAGAAACAGACAGCAATTTTCCACGCCAATTGTACTTAAAAGCAATAAAATACAACAATATGCATCCTAGTACAAGATATTCAAATAGGAGATTAATAAAACATCAGGATAAAATACTATCAACATCAACAGGGCCAAATCCAATGGTTTTAAGGCATAGGGTTATTCTTTAATCCCAATTACCAGTACTAGACAAGGATTAAAATGTGTAAAAACCAGATTTTCATGCTTTTATCTATATATAGGACATTATAAGGTATAGCCGCTTCTTGAGACCTACACCAATTGTACATATACTGATTTTTAATTTGTTTTTAGAATTGGATTCTACGGTTCTTCCTTATGGTGCTTAATATTTATATGGGGTAAAAGTTGAAGCATGTTGAAGGGACCACATGCAGTTTCTGTAATTTAGAGAGACAATTTCCCATATCTAAGCTGTGGTCCCTCGCAACTTTCTGCAGCAAGCCCATATGTGCACAATAGATTTAAGATATAACATTATCATAACTTGGAAGTGGAAGAATCACAGGGAATTGTGAGCTATATAATTAATCTTTGACATATGACATCCATATCTGATCGTCTTATTCTATTTGAAAAAGAGTAATGTTTTCTTCTTTTTTTCCCATATGTGCACAATAGATTTAAGATATAACATTATCATAACTTGGAAGTGGAAAAATCACAGGGAATTGTGGGCTATATAATTAATCTTTGACATATGACATCCATATCTGATCATCCTTATTCTATTTGAAAAAGAATAATGTTTTCTTCTTCTTTTCAAATGTGAATATGAGTAATGCTACATAGGTAAAACTCAATCACATTTTCTTAAATTGAAGTACCATAAGTTTTCTAATTAAATTTAATCATGTGATTCATTAGTCAGTATAATTAATAACTAATGAACTACATGGTTGAATTTAAATGTTCTTGAGAAATATATTGTTGTTTTTGTCGCATTGGTCAATACAACATGTAGTCATGAAATTCTGTTTAAATTGTGTCCATGTTACAAAAGACTAACAAATGGATATGTTAATTTTTTAAACATAAAACAAAGAAAAATACTAAAAATATTACTATATAACCTTTACAGACTATTGTATATTTATAGTGTTGATTTGGTACTAACCACATTCATTGTCACTTTATAGTTCATAGTAAAAGTGATAGAACCTATAGCAATGCCCTTTGAAAATTACAGCTCATATATAAAAGTAATGAATATACCATGAAGTTACTGTTTAAATTATCAAAGCGTTTGAAGAGGTATAGGAGTAGCATGCAATAGAGCTGTTGACAAAGAAGCTTAAACGAAAATCTAGAGTAGACAACATCATGACAATTGTACATAGATATCCGGAAGTTTTGTCCTCACATGAGTTCATATATTTGTAATTTTTAGGAGGTTCAAAGATTTTGCCTTGCTTACGTGATCCCTTTAAAAGACAAAGATGCACTTCAACAAGAGATATGATGTCCAGCGACGAGAATGAGAAAAAGTAGAAGCAGCAAAGTGCTAAAGTGATTGTTTAGAAAGCAAATTTAAACCTAGTATAATGTGGAGGTCTAAACCCTAGCAAGCAAGTTGAAAGGTGAGGACCACTTGCTTTCTGATGTGGGAATCACTTGCAAAGCAGAGAAAAGAATATAAATATTATAATAAAAATATTATAATTACAACCAATGCAAGAAAAAAAAAGACCCTAAAAACGTAGAATTAAACCAGATAATATGAAAACATTAAGTTTTAGATGGGCTTAATTATCTGTTTTTTCACTGTGTCCTGTGAAGCATTGAGCATTACATTATATATTCAGAGTGACTAGCTAATATCATCTTATTATTATGGAAGACATGAAAAATCTATCAGCTAGTGCTGGATATGCATGTTCAACTTTGCAGCTTAAAATGCAGCTTAAAGTACTTGGAAATTTGGAATGCACAGAGTGAAACACTCAAACAAATTCTGTACTTTTTCTGCAGAACTGAATATATAAGTAAAAACTGCCAAATGCTTAATTTATTAAAAGAAAAGAAAAGTGAATTAGCTAGTTAGATTTCTTCTTTAAAATTTGATGCCCTCGTGACTATTGGTCTCTCATGATCAAGCACGTAAACAAATGCAGCAAAGTACAGTTTGAGTCAGAAGTAGCATAATTCACCCTTTCACTTCCTGCAGCTAGCTGCAACTACACCAGTCAATCGGCCACTCCCACATCCACTTTCCAAAACTTTCTTTTTCTCATTATACATCCACAAATGGTTTACATAACTCGTGATTAGTACATAACAAAAGTGGTTCACAGGTGGATAAAGTAAAAATAATTTTAGTTCCAATCATGTTAAACTATGTTAAGTGTTATAAAAAATGTTCTGTTACTAATATTACTTAAATGAGTGATGTTAGAGATACTACAAATTTTACTACATAAAATTTACAAATTAATGTATATATTAGGTGTTTGAAGCCTGATAAGTAATAATTACATTCATTATTACATTAGTTTATAATTAAGTTTAATATAATAAAATTTATAATAACTTAAAAAATTTCCTAGAATCTCTTTATATAAGCCATTATGTCAGGTGGTTGAAGCCTAATAAGTAATAATTGAGTTTATTATTTCCTAGAATCTCATTATATAAGCCATTTACCCTCAGCAAATACAAAACCCTAAAACCAAATTTTGTCAGTTCCATGGATTCCCTTAAGAAAAAGAAGATCAACCCCTTCACCATCTCCACCACCCAAACCGCTATTGCCAACATGTGCAAGGAGGAGCAGACTTGCACTAATCCATCTTGTTTCTTTTGCACAATGAAAGAGCCAGAACCATCACTCAGGAGAGTTGCGATAGCAAACTTTTTCAAGGAAATGCCTTTCACAGACCACCAAGACCATGTTTTGGTGCTTAGTGGTCTGTGGCATGTGGCTATGACTCATCCTGATGACCCAGAGTTCCCCTCCCTCGGCATATTCAAGTGCATGGCAAACTTAATCTACAAAGGTATCAATGATAGAAATTGGCTTCTCAAAGACCAAAACATTTATATACCTTATTATGCTGCTCATGTCATTGGCTCTTACACTATGAACAAGGTTGAGTTCACAGAAATAGCAGTCCAGCAAGGTGTCATACCACCATTAATGGAGCTCTTAAGAGGAAAGATCAGCTGGGTTGAGCAAAGGGTTGCGGTCAGAGCACTTGGCCACCTGGCTAGCTATGAGAAAACCTTTGAAGCTGTAGCAAAGTATGAAGAAGAAGTGATCAAGTTAGCTATGAAATTAGCTTGCACTTGCCTAGAAGTGGTGTATATTAACTTTGTTGGGGTGAAGAATATAAATAAGAGAGTGAAGTATCATTGTGATTTGCTTACTAGAGGTATTGGAGATTCAGAAATGGAGGACAGGAAAGGTGAAGAATGGGCTAGTCAACTTCAGTGTTGGTGTCTATATCTCCTAAATTGCTTTGCTTGCAAAGAGAGGTCTTTGAGTCTCATTTGTAGGCAAGACTTTTTGGAAAAACTGTGTGGTATGTGGGGTGGATTGGTGAATCACTCTTCACCAGCTTGGGTTGGACTCGTTAGAATATTGTGTTATAGTAAAGATGGAAGAAAATACATTGCTGAATCCAAAGAGATTATTGAGAATGTCTGTAATCTTTCAAGATCTTCAGATGATTGGCAGTACATGGGCATAGATTGTCTACTATTACTTCTCAATGACCAAAATACCAGGTACAAAGTTTTTGAGATAATTGCTTTGTTTGTTATTGATTTGGTTGAACTTGGAAGCCTTGGAGATAGGCCAAACTTGGGTGAAACAATCACAAAAGCACTCCTTTTAGATTACAAACAAAGTAAAGTTAAGTTCAGAAACCAAAGAGTCCAAAGAGCTTTGCAAGATGTCTGGAATTTGAAAGTTGAGAGGAGGAAGAAAGAGAAACTAATGAGTGAAGATAAACTTGAAGAGAAAAGGGTTTTAGTGTGTCTGATTAAACAAGAAGCAAACCATATGTTTTGGTTAGGTGAAATAGAAGAAGCTTTAGCTAAGTACACTGAAGCATTAGACCTATGCCCATTAAAGTCAAGGAAAGAAAGAATGGTGCTATATAGTAATAGAGCTCAGTGTCATTTGCTACTTAGAGATCCAGATTGTGCTATTAGTGACTCAACTCGTGCTCTTTGCTTAGCCACTCCAGCCAATTCTCATAGTAAAAGTCTTTGGAGAAGATCACAAGCTTATGACATGAAAGGGTTAGCCAAAGAGAGCTTGATGGATTGCATAATGTTCATCAATGGTTGCATTAAGTCTGGCGTGACCAAGCGCGTGAAGATCCCATATTATGCCGCGCGTATGATCAGTAAACAGATGGATGCCACGTGGCTATTCGCGGCTGCCCGGTCGAAGACAACGAGCAGTCAAGCTAGAAAAGTCAAAGAATCTGACGGTGACTATGAGTGCAACAATGACGAGCAACAGCGTGGTGAAATGATGAGGGTGATGATAGAGAACAAGGATTTCTTATCTGGTAAGTAAAAGTTTTTTTGAGTTTGATCATTCATATAAATATACAGTACAAATTAAATTTCTGTGATTAATTTGAATTTCAAATAGGGTTTCCCACGTTTTACCTATTACATCGTGGCGTGCCAAAAGTTTGTGTAACTTTTTACGTGTGATATGAAAACTGCAAAATGTCAATCACTTTTTGATGGTAACTTTTACAGGTTTGTCCACCATTATTGAGGAGCCTCTGCTCGTAAAAGAAGTGAATAGGAGAAAAGTGGAAAGGGCAAGAAGGAGATCAAAGAAAGCTGTTATGGCTCGATCCATGTAGGTCCAGTGGGCCAAGTTGGAGCAAATATCCGGTGTATGCCATCAGATTCATCATATATGTGTAACATGTGATGGGCCTCATTTTGATAATATTTTTTTTTACCATTAACTGTATCCTAAATGCTTGTAAAAGACTGCGAAATTTTCAATCTGGGTCAATTAGTTTGACCAATAGTCGCACTTGGAAGCAATTTACAGGATAAGTATGGTATTTTTGAAGTAAATATGTGTATGTTTATTTATTTATTTAATTTTCTCTGCAACTGAGCATATTATTAGATAAATTTATAGGATTAGGGTTTCTCAAGAACATTCCCTGGAGTTCATTTTTGTCTTTTGATGTAATTTTAGGTCACAAACTAAGAGTTATAGTGTTATACATATTACACACACAGTTACACGAAAAAAAAAAAAACCAATATCCAAAATTCACTTTTGTGATTATGTTGGCTTTAATTGTAGATTGAGGGCAGGAGCGGCTCAAATATTAGGCTATTTAAGCAATGACTTAAGGCCTAAAATAGAATATATTTTTTCTATTTATCTTATAATATTGCCCAAAAATAATTTTAAAAAAATGTAAGACATCTCACTTTAAAAGGAAAAAAGAAGAAGATATATTCTATTACCCAATAAAATGTTGTGTGTAAAGGTTTTAATTAAGGCTCAAATATTTAATAAAAAATATTTAATATTTTTTATTAATACATTTTACTCTTTTTTACAATATTATACTCTTTTTTAATTTTCAACGCTTTATTAATACATTTTACTATATTTGTGTGTTTGTAGTTTATGAGTGAAAAAAATTTTTAATCTTCCAAAAATTTTACTATTTCTTTCTCTCTCTATCAAAATTAAAATTAGTAGTAGTTTTCAAGACATATTCATTATTGAAAGTCTTATTTTTTTCTACCTTTTTGTCAAAAAAGAAAGTCTTATTTTTTTTGAGAGGCCAAACTCATCGGCAATTTATTGAATGACTGGAAAATCAAAAGAAACAAAACAATAAATATTTAGTGAAATATTCTTCATCTAGACTAATACGTTCTTTGTGCTAAAGTATGGGCCACAGAGTTGCCCTGCCTCCTTACACAAGAGAAGGGCATGGTTTGTAACAAACTTGAAATAGACCTAATGTCTTTTACAATGTGCCCAATGCCGGTCAAAGAAAAATTTCCATTGTCAAGGGCCTTAATGATGACTTCTGAATCTCCTTCAAACACAAATTGCTAAAAGCCCAACTCAAGAATAAACTGGTTTGGTTATTTTTTCCGATAATGCTGCCATGACCTACCTCGCCTGGTTTCTGATTACCATCCCAATTCTGACCAGATCAAAATTTGAAAACATAGCCCCATCGAAGTTTGTCTTCCACATCATGGAAGCTGTAGGTGGTTTCCATTTTACATCTCACTGCCGTGGAACATGAACACCAGAGTTGTAGTGTTTTTGAAATTCCGTCAGAGTGAGGCAGCTGATTCCATAATCTTCCCAGTGGCAAACTTCGTTCATTACACCTTATTTTATTTCTCTGACACCAGATTGACCATGCGATTGTAGCAAAGAGGTCTAGTTGTTTCGCCTGCCTTCCGACTAGCGATATCAAGTCCAAAAATGATGACAACCCTAGGTAACCTTTCTTATTCATCCAAACACCGATTCCCAAACCGTATGAATATGTTGGCAAAACCATAAAGCATGTGTTGTATTTTCATGTCCACTTCCACACTGAAGACAAAAATTGCCAAGAGAGGGCAGTAGCCATTTAAAATATGATATTTACTTTGATACTAATTGTTTTGATATTTTTTGAATTAAAAATTTTAAAATACATTTTATAATTATATAAAAATATTCAAATTAATGTACTAAATTATATAAAAATGTTGGATTCTTTTTTCTAATTCATGTATTGCTTATAAAATATTAAGTAATAATATACATTTTACATTTGCTTATGACTCAAAAATGTGTTAAGTTAGCCTAGACTAGGTTCTTTGGATTGTGCATTTGAGCAAGGTATGAAAAGAATCAGTTTAGTTGAGGTATTTAATAAAGAAAACACCCATATTTAAATTTTTTTATTTTATATTTAAAGTACTCTATGCATATGAAAAATGCCATAAATTGAAATTTTATAGTATTATAAAAAAATACTTAAATTATTGTAAGTTTTAGTTAGCTTAATTTGAAAATCTCTTACTTTCGAATAAGAGATTTGGAATTCAAATCTTATCTACATTAAAAATTAATTGATTTCTTAACCTAGCAATAAAAAGCAATAATTATGTACATTTGAAATTTCTATCGTATTCATACAAAAGAAAGAAAGAAAAATGCATTGCCTAATTTATTTATGGAAAGTGGGGTTTCAAAAAACAAGGGTATTCCCCAATCTTTAAAGGCGTAGAGGACCTTCGAGGTTATTGTCTTGTTCCTTAATACTATAAATAAGGCTGCCCACTGAATCAGTTTAGGCCCATTTTTATATCTTTATAGTTCTCGTCTTCTTTTAAGTCCGGGCCAGGCTCTAGCTAGTTCTTGGGAAAGGTCTTGGGCTTGAAATTAGTCACGTTTACGGATGAGAATGTTATGATGCACATAGATATCGGTCCTGACCAATTGATGAGGAAAAAAGAAAAACCAAAAGGCATAGCTAATAATTCGATGACCCTTAATCTCCCGACGGAAGGTGGGTTTTTTATTTTATTATTTTATTTAATAAAAATATACTTTTGATCCTTACATTTTGAACATAATTTCATTTTGATTCCTAAATTAATTTTGCACCTACCTTAATCTTTGAAAATAGAAAATTATTTCTACTTTTGTCTTTATCATCAACCCACTAACAAAAAAGTCTTATTTGGCAAACAAAATGCACTATTGGCACACTAAATGTTGATATGACTAATATAATAATAAAAATAATTACAGTAAACCCATCTGTGGTATAGTCCGTTTTCACTTTGCCTACCCGTGGTTTAAAACTTTACACTTTACCTACTTGGGGTTACTTCTATTAAGAATCTGTTACCCACCTCCGTTAAAAAGAAGGTTAAATATGTATTTTTGTACCATTTTTTTGTCTCTCTCCTCCCTAAACATAAAACACATAAAAATTCAAGAGAAAACAAGATCAAAATGTACTATGGGTAAAAATTATTATATAATTTCTTAGAACTTTAACTTGTATTTGAACTTATTATCTCAACCACAAACAAACTAATTATACATCTGAAAGCATGATAAAGTCGTAGGAGAAAAATTGGATAAAAATTAAAACTCCTAATCTAACTCAACAACGTTCAAATAAATCAAATCAAATCTCCTGCTAACACAGAAAAGTTTAAACAAGAAGAATTGAAACTCCTCATGTCCAAAAACTAGAAACCCAAAAAAGTTGAAAACCTAGAAAACTTCAAACAACAAAAATTGAAAACCCAAAAATATTCAAAAACTAGAAACCCAGAATTGCCACAAGCACACCCACAATCCTAATTATTATATAATTTCTTAGAACTTTAACTTGTATTTGAACTTATTATCTCAACCACAAACAAACTAATTATACATCTGAAAGCATGATAAAGTCGTAGGAGAAAAATTGGATAAAAATTAAAACTCCTAATCTAACTCAACAACGTTCAAATAAATCAAATCAAATCTCCTGCTAACACAGAAAAGTTTAAACAAGAAGAATTGAAACTCCTCATGTCCAAAAACTAGAAACCCAAAAAAGTTGAAAACCTAGAAAACTTCAAACAACAAAAATTGAAAACCCAAAAATATTCAAAAACTAGAAACCCAGAATTGCCACAAGCACACCCACAATCCACAACCACTACCCCAAAAGTCCACCGATTCGCCTCGAATTTTTCCAAGCAAAACAACACCCAATTGCCCGAACATGAGGTCGTTGATTTCATGGCAGCGATGGTGACCTCGATGGAGCGGTCGTTGAATGATCAAGAGTCGTTGTTGGAGTGTAAGTAGAGGGATTTCTACGGTGTTTTGGTGCCGTCGACAAAGTGAGAAGAGGAGCGGCACCAAGTTGAGTCGTAGTAGAGAAAAGATGGGCTCGTCACAAAGAATCAGCTGTGGGTTCGGAGGAAACTCGGTACGGCATCCACCAACAGCGATGGTGACCTCAATTTCACAACGTTGAGAGAATTTAAGTGTGTTATAGAGATGAGAGAGATTTGATTTGATTTTTAGCGTGAGAGCTGAGAGAGATTTTTAGTGTGTTACAAAGATATTTTGTGCTTGAATTATGGGGTTTAGTGTGTTATGAAGATATTAAAAAAGGTCCCAATGTAGACTTTTTTTAATGTTTCATCATAAACAATCCTATCTTTCTTTCCTTTTTCCTTTTTTAATTATTTTTCAAAGGAATTTCAGCAAAGGACCTGTATTTTGCATAAAGACACAAAGAGAAAGTTGTTTTTAACGGAAAAAACCAAATGGTGGGTAACAGAGCCCTAACGGAAGTAACCTCAAGTGGGCAAAGTGTAAGTTTTAAACCATGAGTAGGCAAAGTGAAAATGAGTCATACCACAAGTGGGTTAATTGTAATTATCCTAAAATAATAACTTAATCATTCAAGTTACACACACACACACACACACACACACACACAAATCAGGAAAGAACGAAGAAAAAGAAAGATACAAATAAATTTCCCCCGTTTCCTAATTTTTTTTTTATTTAGGCTTCTTCAAATCACCCCTAAAGGCAATTTTTATCAGCTATCGAATAGCTATCCAGCTAAGCAATTACAATATCACTTAAAATATTTATTCGATTTTTCCAAGTCATTTCCTTACTCTCTAAATCAATTTGAAAACCCATTTAGTTCATGATTGGACTTTCATATCATAGTTCATGCCCAGCCATTAGATGATCAATCATTTGAAGCACGAAAAATGTATTTAACTATTTATACTTTTCAAACAAGTGGAGCAACAGTTTGAATGAGATTAACGTTTAGAATCTTCTATCTATTTGGCCTTCCACAAAAGAAACCCAAAAAGTTGAAACTAGTGATCCAAGATTGCTCTCCCCTATCCTCCGACTTAAAACTGGCCTAACTGGTAGGATATTCCCTGAAGGTAGGTCTTGTATTCATTTAGAGTCTCGTTTTATATTTCCTCGGCTGTCGATTCAATCTTGATAACCCACTTTGAGAGAAGTCTATTATTTTGATTTTTCCATATTTAACAAATTTAGACTCTTGGATGAGTGTTCATCCAAGTGTTTAGATTTGTTGAATATTGAAAAATCAAAATAAAAGACTTCTCTCAAAGTGGGTTATCAAGATTGAATTGATAGCCGATGAAATACAAACAAGGCCTCAAATGAACACAAGACCTACCTTGAGGGTATATCCCGACAATTAAACAAGTTTTAAGTCAAAGGATAGAGGAGAGCGATCTTAAATCACTAATTTCAACTTTTTAGGTTCTTTTGTTGGCGGCCAAATAGATAGAAGATTCGAAATATCAATCTCACACAAACTACTACTCCACTTGTTTGAGAAGTATACATACATCTTCTATGCTTTAAATAACCGATTATCTAATGGTTGCTTATTGATATGCTCGTCTGACCACGAACGTAAATTTTCACGAATAAATTGCAAATAATTTATGGAAATAAGTCTCTAAATTAGTTTAGAGAGTAAGGAAATGGCTTAAGAGAAATTCTAATCAATATTTTATGCAATATTGTGATTACTGAACTGGATGGGTGTTCACTAGCCAATAAGGATTGCTGACAGGTGATTCGGGGGAAGCCTAATAAGAAAAATTAGAAAATGAGGGGAAATTTGCTCAACTTAACGCTAGTCAGTTGTTTATTTAGCCAAAACTCACCTTTTATTTATAAAAACATCAATGTTTAGTGTTAAATAAATACTTTTATTAAAAATTGGTTTCAGATTTATGATTGAAATGAAATTTGAATTCATTACCAAGCTTTCTTATATATATTCAAATTCATATTCATTACGTGCACGTTAACACAACCCATTATTTATTATTTGAGTACATTACTTAATTAATAAAGAATATTAACAATATATATGATATATATCACTGCGTGCAACACAAGACAATACCTATTGTTCCCTAACAAAATCACATGAACGACAATATTCTACTCCCTCCGTCCCATTTTTTTTGTCCTCTATTCTATTTTAATGTCCCAAAATATTGTCTTGTTTCTAAAAAATAAAAGTCATTAATTTACTAATGTTCCTATTATACCCCTATTAATTTACTAATTCAATTTTTTAATAAATTTTTTTAAGGTAGTTTTGGAAACTTATACATTTTTAAAAGGTAGACAAGACAATAAATGATGTTCCTTTAAAAAGTTTGACTTTTCAAACAGGACAAAAAAATTAGAAAGAGGGAGTAACAATTTTTGAGTTTTGATCCCTTTTATTACTTGGTTTTGGACTTTTACGTGGGTAGTGAGTGTTTGTCTTTGTTCGGAGTAGTATGTAAGTAGACTTGACAAAATTATTTTTATAAAAACAATCTTGTAAGTGCACGTATACAGTACTCCAAACAAAGATAAAACCCTCCTTAATCACGTAGAATTCCAAAAATCAAGTAGTAAAAAAGATTAAAACTCAAACATTAAAACATTCTCGTGCATGTGACAAATATTTTGTAAACATTATTTATTATTTGAGTACAGTACTCAATTAATGAAGAGTGTTAACAATATATATGAGATTACAGAATCACAGCATGCAACTTTGGAAGTTCGTCAAATGAGTGGGTATTTGCTTGAGTGGGTCTTCGTTTGAATGTGAGTGGGCTGGCATGGAAGTGGTTATTGGGCCAAATAGATTCGGATCGGGCTGTTGTTGGGTTCAAATTCAGTTTGCAGGCAATAATTTGCACACACACAGGTTGGGCTTGCTGGAAATTTGTGAGCTGATGGGCTTGAGTCTAAAAGGAATCTTGAGTTGGAGCTGGGTTTAAAGGTTAGGCTGGCTGCAGTTTTTTTTTTAACGTGTGGGTTTGGGCATTTTTTAGTGGAGTGGAAAAAAAAAAAAATATATATATATATATATATATATATAAGAATCAACAAGAAACATTCAGTGAACTCAAAATAAAACCAAAAATATTAGGGGTTAGGGTTACCAAAGATAGAACTACGTAGTGGCAGAGCCATGGTGGAGAACGAAGATGAGAATGAGACTGACTAATTAGGGATTAGGAATTCCATGAGACCTTGAGAGGAAAGTCTTTCTTTGTGAGAAAGAGACTAAGAATCAGAGACGAGTCTTGAGAGTGTGAGACTAAGAGCTTGTGTTCTTAAAGAGTAGAAGGTTAGGTCATAGGTGACTGGGAGCCTAAGATTGAGAATTTGAGAGGGGAAAACTACTCTTTGCTCGGTGGGATTAGGGTATGGAAAACAAGTTATGTGGGTGAGGGCAAAAGATTAGAGAAAAATGGTTGGTTGGGAGCTTGAGAATCTGAAATTAAAAGGGAAAATTTACTATTTGTTCGGCGGGACTAGGGTTTGGAAGAAAAATTATGGACTGAGAGCAAAAGAGGAGAAGAATGGTTAGGTGGGAGAATGACATTATGAGATCGAGAGGGAAACTGGGAAACAATAGACTTTGTTCGGCGGGATTAGGGTTTGGAAGAAAATGGTGAGTAAGGTGACTGAGCTGAGTGAGTTGAGTCTGAGAGCAAAAGTGTAAAAATGAGAGAAAGAGACAAGTTAGAGTGTTAGACAACTCAGGCTCAGGGTCCCGGTAGTGGGTACGTGTGTGGTTGGGAATAAACAAAGAAAAAAAAAATCTTACATAGTGACAGACTTTAGGAAAAAAAAATCTTTTTCTTTTATTATTATTATTATTATTATTATTTTTTATTTAATGCAAGACAAGCAAGACCGAGACCATTTAGACTTTAGGACTGACACACGGTAACGTTATTTTTTTTTATATATTTTTTGACTTCGCACGCGGGTGAAACTTACCTGTTAAAACATCTACTTTTCGTTTTTTTAATATGTAAAAATATATATAATATTATAAGATTATATACCAAACAGGCCTAAGAGCATTAGCATTGGTGAATGCTAATGCCAAATCTAAGGACAATTTAGCATTTTAAGCCTCAAAAACCCTTGCATTAGAGAATTGTAAACAGCAGTATTGCAAATTTTTTTGCAATACTGCTACAGTACAATTCTAAACATAGAATTGTACTGTTCACAGTATTGCAAAAAAAAAAAAAAAAAATTTTTACTCATTTTCCCCCGAAATTTCTCTCTCATCCCTCTTATTTTTTCTGTTCTCTTCTTTCTCTTCCTTCTCTGTTTCTCCATCTGCTCTCTCATCTCTGAAGCTTCATTGCTGAAATTTCTCACTCGGATCTCCGAAATTTCTCACCCATCTCACACGGCCTCTCTCTCATCTCTCATCGCACGACCTCTCTCTCATTGCACCGGTGCTGGGTTTTGGATTTTTGAGGTTGGAGGTTAGATCAGCGTGGATCGGCGAGCTGGGTTTGGATCGGTGGGCTAGGATCGGTTGATGGCAAGCTCCGATGGTGGCTCCGGTGATGATTTTTTTTGAATGGGTTTGCTCCGATGGCTTCGGTGATGATTTTTTTTTTTAATGTATTTGAATGGGTTTGCTCCGGTGATGATTTTTTTTGAATGGGTTTGCTCCGGTGGCTTTGGGAATATTTTTTTTGAATGGGTTTGCTTCGGTGGCTTCGGTGATGATTTTTTTTTTAAATGGATTTGAATGGGTTTGCTCCGGTGATGATTTTTTTTGAATGGGTTTGCTCCGGTAGCTTTGGGGATGATTTTTTTTGAATGGGTTTGCTCCGGTGATGATTTTTTTGATCGGTGTGTGTGTGTGGCTGTGTGTGTGGGTTTGAATGGATTTACTCTGTGTGGCCCTGTGTGTGGGTTTGCTCTGTGTGTGGCTATGAGTGTGTGACTGTTGAAAAGCCCAGAAAAAAATGGTTGAAAATAAATAATAAAGAAATGTTAAAAAATAATATTTTAATGAGTAAAAGAGTGAAATAGAAGTTTGAGATGTAGGAGGTATTGTAAAATTAGATGGTATAATGATAAAGTGAGGTTTTGAAATGGTAAAATAGAATAGCAGTAGCATCTTCCAATGCTAATGCTCTAAGAGTTTGAGGGCTCAGCATGCCATATATTAAAAAAAAAAAAAAACCAAAATTATATATATATTAACCATACTTGGTGTGGTTAGGTTCTCGTCGGTGTGCACATCTCGACGCCGATAGCTGCACTGGTCCTACATCGGTACTGAAGATATGCCACCGACCACAGCATGCAACTTTGAAAGTTCGTCAAATGAGTGGGTCTTTGTTGATTATTGGGCCGAATAATTCGGATTGAGCTGTTGTTGGGTTCAAATTCAGTTTTCTGGCTCTAATTTGCGCACACACTCACGGGTTGGACTTTGTGGGATTATGTGAGCTGATGGGCTTGAGTCTAAAATGAATCTTGAGTTGGAGCTGGGTTTAAACTTTAAAGGTTAGGCTGGCTACAAGTTTTTTTTAATGCGTGGGTTTGGGCATTTTTAGTGGAGTGGGCTTGTGTGGTTTCTAGTTTTAAACGACAGCTGACCCAAATAAGTCCAATCCGGCCTAAACACAAAACCCCAATCAACCCATCTTATCTTATCCTTATATTTCTTTTTATTTCATAAACCCAAATAACTATCAAATTATGCCTAATCCCACCAACCCGTGCCTTTTCTTCAATCTCTGTGTCTCTAAACCAAACCCATGGTTGGAGCTTCAAAGCTCACCACAATGACTACGTGCCACCGTGAGCCACCATACGAGCTCCTCCCTCTCACTCTCTCCCTTGGTTCTCTCAGCCCAGCCATGGCCGAGCCTATACGGCCAGCTCCAAGAGCTCGCTGCCACTTATCACCACCACCGGTCCACCTTCACGGTGGAGGCCTCTCAATTTCTTTTTGCTCTTTCCTCTAACCATGGCTTGAAAGTTCTTACCTTTATGCTGTATTTTGATTGATTTTTGTGATTGAGTGTGGAGTTTCGAAAAATGGGGTTTTTGGGTATGGTTATTTGCAAATTCAAGGTTTGGTTGTAGTTGTTGATTTCAAAATGGGTATTGCTATAGGTGTGAGTATGTGGGTATTTGATTTGGGTTTGGGGTTTGTTTTGGGTGGGTATCTTCAGGTTGGGTTTTGAGGACATGTCAAAATGAGTTTACTGGGCTGTGGGTGGCCGTGTGTGTATGTCCTGTGTTCACGTATGAATGTGAATCTGAGCATGTGTAAACAAAATGTGTTCAAAATACAGGCATGTGAGCAAAACTTACAGTGCGGGTTTTTATGGGGGCTGTGCACGGTGCAGTCGGCGGGGTTTTTGGCCAAATTTGCCACCGCACCGTAGGGATCGGTTACCTCTCCACCACCTCCGTTCATCATCACTAAAGATCGGTTCTCCGGCGTCCATCGGTGCGGTATTTGAGCACCGGTGCGGCTCGGTTGAGTCGGTCATTCTAAGACATACCCACAAATCAAAACTCATGTAACCACAGTGACAGATCAAAGCCCATATACTCATAGATCGAAACCCACACTACAACCATAGGTCAAAAACCCAAAGCTAGAGAGATCAAAAGTTGAAAACCACATCAGAAGAAAGTAAGCTAAATACCTTAACAATCTATACCCAGTTAACCACAATGAAAAAGAGATGCTTTAGGTTCATCCAAAGTCTCAATGGCAACCAAGATTGAAGACGTGGTGGCAACCAGATTTCTAGAGAGAGGTGGTGGCGGCTATGGTTTGGGTTTGGAAGAGAGAGTTAACCGTGAAAAGATAAGAGAGTGTTTACTGCAAAAAAGGGAGCTGTGAAAATGTTTGATGTGTATGGGGGGTTTTGTCTTTGAACTAATGACCTAAAGAAGCCCAAGCCCAACATTCATGTAGAAGAAATTTAAACAATAGCCCGTGGACCAAACTTACAATTAAAGGAAAAAAAAAGCCCATGTACAAAGTAATAAGTCAACCCATAAACACCAAAACCCTAGCCTTCAGAGTCCACGTACTCCACACCCTCATTCACATCACCCTCATTCACATCTCTTTCGCATCTCACCCTCACAATAAGCCCTGTCTCATAAATAAAAAAGAAATTTGTTACGTTTGTAATATTTTTACAACAAATCATAATTAGTTAGTTATTATTGGTTCAAATTTAAATCTAACACTAAAATTACTTTTTTGCCTTAACAATAACAACTAATAACACTAAGATTATTAGATAAATTTTTCGGATTAGTGTCTCTCAAGAACATTTCTTGAAGTTCTTTTTTGTCTTTTAATGTAATTTTAGGTCATAAACTAAAAGTTATAGTGTTATACATATTTGTGTGTGTGTCAATGTGATTTTTATTTATATATTTGTTGCTGTTATAGGTTTTAGCATTTTTGTGTTTATGTTGGCTTTAATTGTAGATTGAGGGCAGGAGCAGCTCAAACACTAGGCTATTTAAGCAATGACTTAAAGCTTCTAAATTGAAGAAGACCACCTAAAATAGTTTTTTTTTTTTTTTTTTTTCATATAATATTGCCCAAAAATAATAATAAAAAAGTAAGACCTCCCACTTTAAAAGGAACAAAAGAAAAAGAGATATATTCTATTAGCCAATAAAATGTTTTGTGTAAAGGTTTTAATTAAGGCCCAAAAATTTAATAAAAAATATTTTAAAATATTATACTCTTTTTTTAATATTCAACACTTTATTAATACATTTTACTATATTTGTGTGTTTGTGGTAGTTTATGAGTGAAAAATATTTCAATCTTCCAAATATTTTACTATTTCTTTCTCTCTCTATCAAAATTAAAATTAGAAGTAGTAGCTTTCGAGACAGATTCATCCATTGTTCAATAACTAAAGACAAAAATTGCCAAGAGCGATAGTTGCCATTTAAGATATGGTATTTATTTTGATACTAATTGTTTTGATATTTTTTAAACTAAAAGTTTTAAAATACATTTTATAATTATATGAAAATTGTCCAATTAATGTACTAAATTTTATAAAAATGTTGGATTCTTTTTTCTAATTCATGTATTGCTTATAAAATATTACGTAATAATATATGTGGGGCCAGAAAATCGGGTAGCCAAGGCCCACTTCAACCCAGGCCCAAATGGCCCACGCCGAGGACGCATGATGGGTCCGAGGATGACCCTATCCTCGGTCGTCCGAGACCTCGGTACGGAGAAGGGCGAGCTCTGGGCGAACTGTCACCTCGGCATTGAATACGTTCACCTAACCCCTCTGGCCGCATTAATGGGGATGTAACCCCTTGCCGGGGCGACATCGATCAGGGTGAGTCACTTGAGCACGGATATGACCTTTGATGGGATAGGCAGTCAGGAGGAAGACTAATAGATGATCAACAGGAGGAAGAAGATGATGATATATAAGAAATGTGAGCAAAATGTAGGGGGGGCTTTTGGGGGTTCTTTGGAATGGGGGAGAGAAAGCCTCCTCGACCATGGTCCGAGGAGCATCCCCCAGTTGTAAACTGTTCTAAGTATTTTTCAAAGAAAGAAAAGAGTTCATGCTTCGTGAACGCCGGCCAGCGCCTAAACCTTCGATCCACTCTCTACAAATTCATTATTCTGGGTTCGTTGGGCCTTTAACCTATATCCTTTGGGCTTGGGCAACAAAAACTGACCCTACAATTGACGCCGTCTGTGGGAAGGATTAGTGCGCTGGCCGGCGCAACAGGCGATGGTTCTAAGTAATCGCTCCATGAAAGATTGGTGGTGATACAAAAAATGAATACAGCAAAGAAAGGAAGCTTGATATTATTTCAAAAAAAGAAAAGTACAGAATACAATCAGAGGTTCAGGCAGGCGTGTTTTAAAACCATTCCTACAAGCAGGTTCTACAATCAGAGGCCCAGACGGACCCGTCCTAAAGCTAGCTAGAGGGAAGTGTCAACTCATACCCTTACTGGCATCAAGAGAATGGGAGAACTTGACAATAAGGGGGCGGAAGGGGGCTGAGGCTAGCTCGCTTCAAGGCCACCAACAACTCCTTTCTCGGAGCGGCGGAGCTTGAACAAAGCGAGGAGCAGATGCAGGGGCTCCGAGACGCCCTCCCCCGTGATGTTCCCTTGATTTTCTCCAATCCTCACGAGCGTTGGCCGTTGGAGTCGGCAACACTCGAGCACCGCCCATGACATGAGTTCGCACGTCTCCTCCGTCGGGGGTGCACTCCGAGGAGAGACATTAAGTATTTTAACGACATCCCTCCGAGCCACCGTGCATGGCGCCATCGGGGTTACGCTTAGACTCTGCCGCAGCGGAAGCCCAGTGGGGGCTGCAGCCACAACGGCTCTTGGCACGGATGTCCTCACACCCGCCCAAAGCCGCCCCATATCTACTTACTCCGGTCACAATTCCGGCGGGGTCATTAAAGGGGCTTGAGGAGCTGAAAGGGTGTGTTTTTTCTGCTTGTGTTGGGAGGTTCATGGATTATGGAGAAGCCATCCCCCCGGAAAGCCTTATATAGAGGATGAAGGTTGGTGAGAATTAATCCATGCAGAATTTGAAAAGAGAGTTACCAGCAGGGCTAATAATGAAGCTACCAAATTCCAAGGGGGCCGTAGACCATTGGACTTGTGTTAATTCACGAGGACATTAATGAATGCGCGTCTCGCGCACCGAAGCGTCAAGCGCGAAACACGAACGGCCAAGGGGCTCTTCGTAAATGAAAAAGATGGGGGCTTGAGCTGGAGGCGGGATCAACGCCACGTGTAAAATCATAATCCGACCTAAGGAGGAATCGTCTCCAGTAAAGCGGTCCGAGGACAAACCCCTACTTACAGAGAAATGAAAGCGTTAGATAGAACCAAGGCACTGCATGGTCCTCGGACTCACGCCTAAGGGGAAACTAATCGCTCCTCTATACCTAGGTACTAGACAGAACCAAGGTATTGCATGGTCCTCGGACTCAACCTATGGGGAAACTAGATACTTACAGAGAAATGAAAGCGTTAGACAGAATCAAGGCATTGCATGGTCCTCGGACTCAAGCCTATGGGGAAACTAATCGCTCCTCTATACCTGGGTACTAGACAGAACCAAGGTATTGCATGGTCCTCGGACTCAAACCTATGGGGAAACTAGATACTTACAGAGAAATGAAAGCGTTAGACAGAACCAAGGCATTGCATGGTCCTCGGACTCAAGCTTATGGGGAAACTAATCGCTCTTCTATACCTGGGTACTAGACAGAACTAAGGTATTGCGTAGTCTTTGGACTCAAACCTATGGGGAAACTAGATACTTACAGAGAAATGAAAGCGTTAGACAGAACCAAGGCACTGCATGGTCTTCGGACTCAGGCCTATGGGTAAACTAATCGCTCCTCTATACCTGGGTACTAGACAGAACCAAGGTATTGCATGGTCCTCGGACTCAAAACTATGGGAAAACTAGATACTTGCAGAGAAATGAAAGCGTTAGACAGAACGAAGGCACTGCATGGTCCTCGGACTCAGGCCTATGGGGAAACTAACCGCTCCTCTATACCTAGGTACTAGACAGAACCAAGGTATTGCGTAGTCCTTGGACTCAAACCTATGGGGAAACTAGATACTTACAGAGAAATGAAAGCGTTAGACATAACCAAGGCACTGCATGGTCCTCGGACTCAAACCTATGGGGAAACTAGATAATTATAGAGAAATGAAAGCGTTAGACAGAACCAAGGCATTGCATGGTCCTCAGACTCAAGCCTATGGGGAAACTAATCGCTCCTCTATACCTAGGTACTAGACAGAACCAAGGTATTGCGTAGTCCTTGGACTCAAACCTATGGGGAAACTAGATACTTACAGAGAAATGAAAGCGTTAGACATAACCAAGGCACTGCATGGTCTTTGGACTCAGGCCTATAGGGAAACTAATCGCTCCTCTATACCTGGGTATTAGACAGAACCAAGGTATTGCATGGTCCTCGGACTCAAAACTATGGGAAAACTAGATACTTGCAGAGAAATGAAAGCGTTAGATAGAACAAAGGCACTGCATGGTCCTCGGACTCAGGCCTATGGGGAAACTAACCGCTCAATTAGACCAGGGTGCCGAACAGAACAGGGGCATCGCATGGCCCTCGGACTCAAGCCTACAGGGAGGCTAACTACAAAATATCCCAAGTTAGGAAAGGACCAAGCCCCACCTAGCCCTTGAGACGCAAGAGAGCTGCCCATGCATACGTTCTCTCTCCTTATCATCGTTACTGGCGCGATTGGCCGACATACAATTTAGGCTAAAATCGTACAAATCTAAGGAAAAAAGGAAAAGCAGGCAGCGCGTACACAAATAAGCAATTCAAATAAAGGGAGATTAAATTAGCCTTACAACAATGAGTTCGTAAAAATTGCATGGCAAGAGCCACAGTACACCGAGGAGAAGCACAACAAAATAAAATGACAACATGAAAGTAGGACAAGCCGAGACGCTGGGGAGCCTACTCCTTTTACTCAGGCTGAACAGAGGCAACCCCTAATCCCTCTTAGCCCTGGCTTGAGGGGACGGCTTGCGGGGGTACGGCGAGAGCAGCTGCTTCCTCAGTGGTGAGGGTTGGATCATCGGAAGGGATGTCCACTATCTCTTGGGGCACTTCCTCGCTTAAATGCTCCCCCAGTTCAGTTGCCCCTACCTCTTCAACAATGTCCCCAACCTTAGGGTCCTCAGAGGCGGCCTCGCGGATGGCGGGGGGGTAGTACACGTTCTCTGCCTTCCATAGGTCGGACGTGGCCTCCACCCTAGCTTGTTTGAGGGCCTCAGCCCAAACCTGGGAACAATATCGCCTACACACCCCCGGGACTTGAGCCTTGTAGATGGCCTCTACCAAAGCCATCCCATCAGTATAGGCTGCGGTCTCAGCCTCCTCCTTGGCACGCTCGGCCATCTCCCTGCCATGGTCAGCCTCGTCCTTAGCCCGCCGAGCCTGGTCTCTGGCCAATTCGGCCTCCCTCTGGGACTCTTCGGCCTTTGTAACCTTAGCCTGCAGATTAGTGATTAGACCCCTCGCGGTCCGCAATTGCTCCTCTGCCTCGTCCAGGCACTTCGTCTGTTCATTGGCCTGGGTCTAGGCACCCTCGAGACCAGACAGTGCACTGTCCCGCTCCCTGGTCGCTGCCGTCAAAGCCTCTCGGGCCTTGGTGAGGTCAGCCTCGGAATTCTTCAGAGTCTCGGTGGCCTGGAAGCACCAAGCACGCTCCCGTTTGAGGTCCTCCTTCTGCTTGTTTGTCGCCCCCTCCAACATAAAGATAGCTTGGACAACCTGCCAGAACAACCAATGTATTATAAGCCCAATAAAATAAAAAGAGTGGGGGAAGAGTCGAGGTTCTAGCCCTTACCATCCCTACATATCGCTTGAGGCTGAGGAAGACCTACTCGCTTGTCAAAGAGTTAAGCTCAGCCATATCTGCTGGGAGTAGCAAGCTCCTCTCCAGTGCATCAGCCACGCGCGCGCCTTCGCCCTTATTGAAATCCCTGAGGGAGGCGTTATCCCTCAAGGGCTACCCATGGAGTATCGGGGCTGGGAGCCAAGCCTGGACCTCGGAGGAGGTGGTGTCGACGACCTGCCTCTCCTGGCTTTAGTCGCCTATTTTAAGTTGCTTGGACGGCCGTAAAGTAGTGTCCTCTTCCTGTGAGGACACCGTCCTATCCTCCACGATCCTTTTACCTTTATCCTTCTTCTTCTTAGGGCCAGCAGGCATGGACCCAGAGGGCGAGCGCGTCTGAGAAGGAGAAGGAGGGAGCTTCTGCCGAGCGGAAGTCGACTTAGCCTTCGGAGGAGGAGTAGGAGTTTTCTGTTGGGACTCCCCTGGCTGGCCCTCAAGCAGGTCCAGCAAGTTGGTGGTGGGCTTCCTCTTGTAACCCATTGTCGGCCGAGGAGGGGCTTCTGAAGCAAGGAGGTTTGCTTTGCTCAAATTGGGATCACCCAAGTCCCCGGGAGGATCCTCGGACTGATCAAGCTGAGCGAAAACGTCAAACGTTCCCCTTCCCCCTTTGGAGCTTCCTCGGTGGCCTCGGAAAACAGTTGGGAAGAGGAGGGGACGGCTAATGTGACAGCTTCCTGGTCGGAGGGCTCCTCGGGGAACGAAAATCCGTCCTCGGTCACAGTAATCCTCTGAAGTCGACGATCGTTGGTGAGGATGACGTGCTTCGGAACCGGAAACGATTTCTGGGTAGGTGTATAACCCAAAATTATGTGGGCGGCCCTAACCTGGTTGTCATCCTTGTTTATATACACTGGCGCCCTCAGCACCTTTTGCAAATCTTCCCGGTTAACCAGATGGAAGTGACGCTGGAAGGCCTGCGGGTCTGCAAACGGAAAGCACCACCGCGTTAGTAAAAAAAAAAAAAAAAAGAAAGGGGAAAGAAAAAAGACGAGAGCTTGAAACCCTAGCTGTCTCCCACTGCCCCACCTGGTGTTCCCTCTGTTGTTGGGCAGTGAAGGCCATCGTGCCACTCCCCTGACACGATGAGGAAATCCTCATAGAACCCCTTGCTGGACTCGGGGAGGCACTGAATGAGCCGCACCCTATCGTCTCTCGTCTTCAGGTAATACGACTTGCCTTTAGGAAGCTGAAGGTTGTAACACCAGTTCATGTTGTGGTGGGTCAACCTCAGCCCCATCTTCTCGTTCAGGGCGTCCACACAGCCCAGAATCCTAAAGACATTTATCCCACACTGGGTGGGGGCCAACCGGAAGTGCATGAGGTAATCCCTCATTACCGGCCCCATGGGGATTGTTATCCCTCCTTCAAGGAAGGCGACTATGGGAATCACCACCTCGCCCTCCTGCCTGTGTATGCGCCACTCCCTGTCCTCACAATATTTCAGGCCCACATTGCCGGGAATTCTGCGGTCGGTGATGAATTTCTCCATCACCTCCGCGGTATCGACGTATTTCTTAAACCTATCCATCCCAGTTGACGCCTAAAAGAACTAAGAAAGAACAGGCGAAGTAGAAAAAAGGGTAAAGAGAAAGAGAGGTCAAAGATAGACAGAGCGACTTACTGGAAAGAGGAAGGGCTCCTCGGACAGGCTTTTGTACTGGAAATGCTAGTGAGAGTGTGGCTGAACTCAGGAGGGGCGCACGAATATTCTCGATTACAAATGAGGAGCAGGAAGAAACGGTTTGTACGGGTATTTATACCCCAAATCGAGGAACCATGCGGGTTTTTCCCGCCCATAAATGCAAGACGAATCTCCACCGTTGGATGGGTAACGCCCCATTGGACGTGGGGAGCACAGAGCCGCCTGAATTTAATGATGGACACGTTACGTGCTCTGAAACGTCAGCGACGTGCCCTTGGCAGGTGAATGGACCCTAGCACTGACGAGGGGTAGGGGGGTAAGGCCGAGGATGTCAAAATCCTTCTCCCCGCCCGAGGATGCGTGCAGCAAGATTTTGAGGGGCTATTGTGGGGCCAAAAAATCGGGTAGCCAAGGCCCACTTCAACCCAGGCCCAAATGGCCCACGCCGAGGACGCATGATGGGTCCGAGGATGACCCTATCCTCGGTCGTCCGAGACCCCGGTATGGAGAAGGGCGAGCTCTGGGCGAACTATCACCTCGGTATTGAATACGTTCACCTAACCCCTCTGACTGCATTAATGGGGATGTAACCCTTTGCCGGGGTGATATCGATCAGGGTGAGCCACTTGAGCACGGATATGACCTTTGATAGGATAGGCAGTCAGGAGGAAGGCCAATAGATGATTAACAGAGGGAAGAAGATGAGGATATATAAGAAATGTGAGCAAAATGTAGTGGGGGGGCTTTTGGGGGTTCTTTGGAATGGGGGAGAGAAAGCCTTCTCGGCCATGGTCCGAGGAGCATCCCCCAGTTGTAAACTGGTCTAAGTATTTTTCAAAGAAAGAAAAGAGTTCATGCTTCGTGAACGCCGGCCAGCGTTTAAACCTTCGATCCACTCTTTACAAATTCATTGTTCTGGGTTCGTTGGGCCTTTAACCCATATCCTTTGGGGTTGGGCAACAAAAATTTACCCTACAGTAATAATCACGAACATTTGAAATTCTATCATATTTATACAAAAGAAAGAAAGAAAAATGCATTACCTAATTTATTTATGGAAAGTGGGGTTTCAAATCTAAAAAACAAGGGTATTCCCTAATCTTGAGGGGTTTCTAAGATTGTCAACGACATATTTCTTTCTCTCTGCTTTGTATGTGTTTATTTCTAAAAAAAAAAAAAAAAATTATTAACAACATATATTAATTTAAAATTTAATTTTTTTAAGGTATATAAATAAAATCAAGACATGAACACCTTTAATAATAACAGTTAGTAACACTAAGATTATTAGATAAATTTTTAGGATTAGTGTCTCTCAAGAACATTTCTTGAAGTTCTTTTTTGTCTTTTAATGTAATTTTAGGTCATAAACTAAGAGTTATAGTGTTATACATATTTGTGTGTGTGTCAATGTGATTTTTATTTATATATTTGTTGCTGTTATAGGTTTCATCACTTTTGTGTTTATGTTGGCTTTAACTGTAGATTGAGGGCAGGAGCAGCTCAAACTTAAAGCTTCTAAATTGAAGAAGACCACCTAAAATAGTATTTTTTTTTTCTATTTATCATATAATATTGCCCAAAAATAATAATAAAAAAGTAAGACCTCTCACTTTAAAAGGAACAAAAGAAAAAGGGATATATTCTATTAGCCAATAAAATGTTTTGTGTAAAGGTTTTAATTAAGGCCCAAAAATTTAATAAAAAATATTTTAAAATATTATACTCTTTTTTTAATATTCAACACTTTATTAATACGTTTTACTATATTTGTGTGTTTGTGGTAGTTTATGAGTGAAAAATATTTTAATCTTCCAAATATTTTACTATTTCTTTCTCTCTCTATCAAAATTAAAATTAGAAGTAGTAGTTTTCGAGACAGATTCATCCATTGTTCAATAACTAAAGACAAAAATTGCCAAGAGAGACAGTTGCCATTTAAGATATGGTATTTATTTTGATACTAATTGTTTTGATATTTTTTAAACTATAAGTTTTAAAATACATTTTATAATTATATGAAAATTGTCCAATTAATGTACTAAATTTTATAAAAATGTTGAATTCTTTTTTTTAATTCACATATTGCTTATAAAATATTACATAATAACATATATTTTACATTTGTGTATGACCCAAAAATGTGTTAAGTCAGCCCTAGACTAGGCTCTTTGGGTTGTGAATTTGAGCATGGTATGAAAAGAATTTGTTTAAAGCTAAATTGAGTTATTCAATAAAGAAAACACCCGTTAAGATTTTACAAGTTTTTAAAATTTTTTACTTTATATTTAAAATACTTTATGCATATTAAATATGTCATAAATTGAAATTTTATCGTATTTATAAAAAATAATACTTAAATCATTTAGATTTTAGTGAGCTCAATTTAAAAATCTCTTACCTTCAAATAGGAGATATAAAGTTTAAATTTTGCCTACATTAAAAACTAATTGATTTCTTCACCTGAAAATTAAAAGTAATAATCACGAACATTTGAAATTCTATCATATTTATACAAAAGAAAGAAAGAAAAATGCATTACCTAATTTTTTTATGGATTCAAATCTAAAAAACAAGGGTATTCCCTAATCTTGAGGGGTTTCTAAGATTGTCAACGACATATTTCTTTCTCTCTGCTTTGTATGTGTTTATTTCAAAAAAAAAAAAAATTATCAACAACATATATTAATTTAAAATTTAATTTTTTTAAGGTATATAAATAAAATCAAGACATGAACACCTGATTAGAGCCGCTCTAGATAGACCATCAGGCATCAAGGCATCGGACAAATAAGGGTCTTTCTGGCAGCCCCACTCAAATACAAAACTACACATTTTAAACAACATAACACACATTTTCACACATTTTTTCATCCACACATATATTAAAAACACTCAAACAACATTATTCAAACTAACTCACCAAATAGCCCTAAAACATCGTATCAATCAGAATTTTATTTTATTAATAAGGAAGTGATTTAATTAATTAAAAATATAGGTGCATGCAAGAAATTGAAGTAGAACTTGACGCCAAGACAGTTGTTTTTTTTTTTGGTAAGTTTTGTAGTTAATAACTCTTTCCTCCCCCTTCTTAATGATTGTAGATTACTCCCAAGCAATTTTCACCAAGTCAAAATGGGGCACATGTTTAGGGAGGCGAATAGGTGCACCGATGCCTTGGCGAGAAGAGGGTGCTCTCTCCAGTAAGATTTTGTTATTTTTGATTTTTCCCCATCCTTAGAAGTTGAATCCTATGTAACTACAGATGCTATGGTAGACTTACTACCGCTACTTTGGCCACTATGGCCACCTAGTTTTCTTTAATGTATTTTCCTTTTAACCAAAAAAAAAAAAAAAATAGAGAGAGAGAGAGAGAGGTGCATGCTACTCACCCAGTTTTTTTTTATTTATTTATTTTTTATTTTTTTATTTATAGAAAGACAGTAGCTTTATTAATAAGAAGATAAAAACAGTATATCTTGAGCCAAAGCGGACTCAACAAAAATTAGATTCTCCTCTATTCAAGTTACATAGTTGTTAATATTCTTGGCATGCTGAGCCAAGATGTGAGTTGACCAGTTCCTATGCGCTTAACATGTGAGAACCGGAAAGATCTGAATGCTTGTACCTTCTGACCAATGCCTGTAATGATGTTATAGATGGATGCTTGAGCACAGCTAACACCGAGCACAGCATCTACAACCATCTTTGAATCACATTCAAAATGAGCATCCCTAATACCAACATCCCAAGCGAAGTCCACAGCCTCCTCCAAAGCTTTTGCTTCTGTCTCTAAAGGACCCAAAGGGCAGACCACCTTCTTGCTCAAGGCCGCTGCTACTAGGCCACCATGATCCCTGATGATGACCCCCACACCCGAGGCCTGTTGGGAATCAAATACCGCTCCATCGACGTCGACCTTGTACCATGGCAGAGAAGGGTTGGTCCACTGTCCCCTATCATGCATCACCCAGTTTTGAGTCTTTTGACTAAATGAGCCAATTTTGGTAACGTGGATGACCCATTGAAAAAAAAAAAAACATAAAAAATTCCTTTCTAACCAACCCACGCACCCAATTTCATTCATTTCGACCTATCAAAGAAAGCTTTACAAAATCGAAGAAGCTGTACTTAGAGTTGGAGACGATGGATTTGGAAAAAAATTGGCTATCAGAATCGTATTGCAAATCTCTATTATTGGAATTGAAGACTGTAAATTCGGAAATAGAGAAAGCTGATTCACCGCCGTCACAATCGAATTTTGAAATATTACGTGAGTCTCTGTTATTGGCGGTGGAGACTATAAAATCTGGAAGCAGGGATGATTATTGGATTTTTATTGAATTATGGTACTCTCTGTCACTGGTGTTGGCGACTATTTCCGAAGTTGATTCACCGCCGTTACAATTGATTATTGAACGACTGCAATCTTGCCCCTTCTTTAAGGAAGCAACATCGTTGAGGAAATCTAAGTACCCACCGTCACAATTGTTTTTAGATTGACCGTCACATGTAACGCAAAAGAACAAGCTGTACTTGTACTTCTGTTGCTCATTTGGCCGAATCAGGTATACCTTGTTTGAGATTGAATTACCATATTCTCTCCGTCATCCTCCAACGAAAGCCACCCAAGACGCTGAAATAAGGAATCCAAGCCCACTCAAACCTATCCTCCAACTTGAAACTAGTAAATATCCTGACGGCATGTGTTGTGTTTAGTTGCGCCACGAATTGTATTTTTTTGGTGGAAAATTCATGAATAGAACGCGGAATGTTTTGCCGCAAGATGTTTATGTTTTCAATTTAACCCTCTACCACAAATACCCTCGTTTATTGCGTAAAATGAAGGAGGACATGTTGTTGCCGCGCACACCGATGCATAGTGGGAAGGCCAGCCCTCTGGCCTTTGTGGCCGATGCGAAGATTTACGTGATTGGAAGCAACCTTGAGGACTTAGATGACGAAAGGCTTTTTTACTTTGAGTTCTATGGTCCTTGCTGTGATCAGTGGTCTGTCTTGCCAAATCCCCCAATTAGGGGGAGATGGGTGGGGAATGCTGTTGTGGGAAGGGTGGCTTTCCTTGTAGGAATGCGGCTGGGACGAAGGTATGTCTACCGTTTCAATCTTGACACAAAGCAATGTATATATAAGGTTAGCGTCCTTGACTCTCATCTTCGTAATTTCACGGGCAAGAATGAGTTTGTAGGAAATAACCTTTATGGATGTTACCACAATAGAGTAGTAAAATTAGCCGTAACGGAAGAGGAGTTAACAGAGATAGACTTAGGGTGTCAGTCTAAGGAAGAGGAAGAAGGGGGAGAAGAGGAAGAATGGGGAAAAGAAGAAGAGGAAGACGAGTTTCAACTAGTAGCAAGATTGATAGCCTATCACAACCGCTTTCGTATGATCACAATGGGGGAGCGTGAGGGAGAAGAGGAAGACGAGTTTCAACTAGTAGCTAGATTGATAGCCTATCACCACCGCTTTCCTCGGCAGTTGCTATCGTCGACAACCCTGCTTCACTTGGGGAGGCGTTACTTTTGTTATGTAAGGACTGGCAAACCGCCTCAGATCCATGAGGATGGAGTCGATGATGACGACGACATACCATCTAACAGAGATCGTTTTATTAGCATTGTAATTTTTCAGACCACCACCAGGGAGACATATGCAGAAAGTATCTGGAAATTTTTCGGGGCACAATACGTTTATTCTAAGCATTATACATTTTATTCCCGGTTTGGAGGGGACGGTATCATCAATGGCTGCTACGCTTTTGGGCTTCCTCTCTGGGTATGTTAATCACAACCTCTTGTTCGGTTGTTTTATTTATTTATTTATTTTTATTATTTGTATCTACATACCATATGAATGGTTCAATTGTTTCTTAGGACTTAACCATGCTTGACTTTAGTTGTTTCGTAGGTTAACACAAATATATCATATCAATGTAAAGTGCAGAAAATAAAAAATACAAAGATATGATGACTCAGAAAAACCAAACCAGTAAAAAACCTGGGGAGGATTTAACCTAGCTATCCTCAAGGTAAACTGAATTCACTATGAAAGAATTAAAGTTTACACAATAGCAACTTAGACCACTAACATCCAATTGCTACATCGAGTAGGAAACTTACTATCATGACCACGTGACAGCTCCGAGTCCACGGACTACTTCTTTTTTGGATTCCCAACAAGTACAAGCACTCTTGCTTGTGTATCTTTAAGCTCTTAAATATGCAACTGAATGATCGCCAAGTTCTTGACATAATCTTGAATCTTGGAAACCCTAAGTATGTGTAGAGGTAAACAACTCTAGATCTCACAGAAGATTCACACACACACACACACACAGCATAAAGAGCATCCTCAAAACGTGGCTAGGGTTTTCCCTTTTATACTAAAAACAAAACATAAAACCTTACACGTCAAACGGGCTTGGGCTGAGTTGGAAATTCTGCAGAAAAATCAATCTGCACGACTTTCGATCGGTCGAGTCTAATTATCGATTGATCGAGCTAGACAGATTTACACAGTAAATCCCGCAGCAACTCGATTCCAACTTTACATAAAAATATATATTTTGAGCAAGTCTAAACAAGACTAAAACATTTTGATTATGATTTGCTAACATTACAAAATGAAGTTCTAATACATTAGTTCCTAATTCCTTAAAACCTAACATATTATATATGTCACCCAATCATAAGCACCTAACTGATTTTCATACAAAAAAGCTATAGAATCCAAAAACTGAATATATATATACATATACACATAAAGCATACATATATATACGCATTCTGGAGATTTATATAAAGGTATATTACATTTGGAAAATGGATTTCAACAGGTCTCTCTTCCAAATTTGACAAGGCAGCACACCTGCAAGAACATATTGTGAAGCACACATCAATATGCAGATTATATGCAGATTCTATTACCTTCTACATTAAAATTACCGAGGAAGACAATTGCGGGAACATAAATTATATTTGCGAGGACACATCAAACTAAATTAAATTAGGAAGAGGAACTTTTTTTGAGGATAAATTACAATAGTATGTTTCTGCTAAATTAACACCAGTGCAGCATGACACCTATACATAATGTTGTGTGAATTGGGTGAAATAAATCTGTTTACACAAAGTTAAAAAAGAGAGAGAGAAGATAATATGACACAAGGAATTTACGTAGTTCGGCAATATGCCTACCTCCACGGGAGGCGACAGAATAATTTTTCACTATAACTTTGGAGATTACAACAATGACTTGAAGACACTCTCATACAAACCCAAACCCCAAATACACCCTTGGTTCTCTCACAAACAAATAGAGAACACCCTATTGTATTTAGGCAAATTACAAGACACAACTTCCTAGCTCTGGTGCACACACACAGAAGAAGTTATCCGTAGCTCACTTGCATGCTCTCATTTGCTCCACACATATTGTATTTATAGCCAAGGTCAGCCAAAATCTCCATAATTTCAGCACACTAGAGACTTCTATTGTTAAGGAAGTCAACAATAGTGGTTAAGCAATTCATGAAACATCCAATGCATGAATGTTGTCTTTCTTCACGCAAGCTTTCATACAATGAATTGTATATCTTTGACTTTGTTAATCAAGTCATACTTTTCAGTTAGAACAAAGAATGCATGAATATTGTTCAAATCGGTTCCTTGCACTTTCTAGACAATTCATGAATGCCAAGGAGTCTTACATTTCAGCTAAGAGGTGAAGCATGCATGCATGTTGTAGGGACCAGATTTGAGCACTTTTACGGGTTGAGAGAGTGGACCCAAGCCCAGCTTGCCCTTCAATGAATTTATAGAGAGTGGACTTAAGAACTAGGCCCTAGTAAGGAATGCAACTGCCTGCATGGTTGCATGTGGGCTAAACAACCTAAACATGAATTGGGGTGCACAATGATGCTCATCGGACCTGTCTTCCGGAGCTTGGAGTTCTTATTATTTCTTTGAAGATTGATTACAAGGGTTGGGAGAATACAAATTGCTACAGTACTTCTTAATGCAGATTTTTTCCTCCTCCCCTTTTTCAAGAGAGACTCCTTACATTATATACACCTCTCTAAACTGATCCTAACCCCACATTCGTTGATCAGCCAGGCCACCACTTGAGAGCTTGTCCTATCAGCCGCATCCCCATTTCTCCTGTGGGTTGCAGCACCCAAGACAACACTGTTCAAAAGTCCTATCCTCATTAATGCGGCTAGGACGTTAGTTGAGGGCATTTAATGTGAAGCTGACAGCTCGCCTTAGACTTGCTCCTTCACCGTGCTCCCGTTGTCGACGCGTGGCGCTTGCCCTTTCCTCCTCGGATTTTCCAGAAGACCCCTCTTTGGTGGAATGGTGCTCGTGTACTTCTGAGGTCTCGGATGTCCGAGGATGGGGTCATCCTCAGATATGTTCCTTGGGGGCTGGACACCGTACTTTCATCCTCGGACCCAACATGCATCCTCGGCATGGGTCTCTGGGCCTGGTTTGAGGTGGGCCGAGGTTGCCTGATTTTCTGGCCCCACACATGTCAATAGTGCAAGACTTCTATCAACCAAGATGTCAATAATTTCGGCTATGAGTTCATGCAACATTTAAATGCAACTTCTTGATTGTTTGTTGTCTAATTGTCAAGCCACCAATTTTGACAATTCAAGCCATTCCAACACATAACAAATTCAAATATCTATCTATTTATTATGATGCTAAAAGCAAGTGCATGCAAATGAGTTCTTACTCAAATGAAAATTTTGTCCCATAAAAATGGGATGGAGGGTAAGGTTGTGGATTTAAGACTTACTAACTAGGTTTGTGTAAAACCAAAAATAAAACAAAAACCAAAAAACAAAAAACAAAAAAGAGCTCTAGCTCACATAAAGGAGGGGCTGCTTTTCCAGTGACTCTTCTCATGATTCTAGCTATATGCACAATTGAGAAAGTGATTCAATCAAGTGCACTTCTTCATTTTTTTTCCTTTTATCAATGAAACAGCAAGCAACCCTGTAATTGGTGCCCAATGAACAAACAAAACCCAACACAGTGAGTAACTTGGTATCTTTTTCTTTATTGGTAAGTTATACAATGGGTGACATGGTAACTAATAAAAGAGTTTAGAGGATACATTGATACAAACACTAAACTATACAGATCTGGAACCACTGATACATTGCTGCATGGTATCCCTCACTGGTTATAAAGCAAATACGGAAAAATAAAAAGATACCCAGCAAATTGGTAAGTTAAATAGGCTAAAACTTTTGCAAACGGTGGAATAACAAATACACTTCTTTTCTGTTATAATTACAAAGGGATGCTAAAAGAAAGATAAACAGGCTAAAATTTTTGCAAAAGCTTTACAAAGGTCTGAAACTAGTATTTCTAAAAGGTGTTTGTTGTGGGTATAGGAGATGGGTCAAAGGTTAGAGTTTGGTCAGACAGCTGGATAAGCGGTGAGTCTTTACGGGAGTTTAATTGCGGGACCCCTTACTCAAAATGACCTTGACTTTTACAGTTGCTGATTTAAGGCATGAGGGGGTATGGAATTGGGATGTTGTTTCACAGCAACATATATTAATTTAAAATTTAATTTTTTTTAAGGTATATAAATAAAATTAAGACCGGGACACCTGATTAGGGCCGCCCTAGATAGACCATCAGGCATCAAGGCATCGGACAAATAAAACATCGTATCAATCAGAATTTCATTTTATTAATAAAGAAGTGATTTTCCCATAAAAAAAAGAAAAAAAAGAAAGAAGTGATTTAATTAATGAAAAATATAGGTGCATCCCCCCCCCAGGTAACACAAATATATCATATCAATGTAAAGTGCAGAAAATAAAAAATACAAAGATATGATGACTCAGAAAAACCAAACCAGTAAAAAACCTGGGGAGGATTTAACCTAGCTATCCTCAAGGTAAACTGAATTCACTATGAAAGAATTAAAGTTTACACAATAGCAACTTAGACCACTAACATCCAATTGCTACATCGAGTAGGAAACTTACTATCATGACCACGTGACAGCTCCGAGTCCACGGACTACTTCTTTTTTGGATTCCCAACAAGTACAAGCACTCTTGCTTGTGTATCTTTAAGCTCTTAAATATGCAACTGAATGATCGCCAAGTTCTTGACATAATCTTGAATCTTGGAAACCCTAAGTATGTGTAGAGGTAAACAACTCTAGATCTCACAGAAGATTCACACACACACACACACACAGCATAAAGAGCATCCTCAAAACGTGGCTAGGGTTTCCCTTTTATACTAAAACAAAACATAAAACCTTACACGTCAAACGGGCTTGGGCTGAGTTGGAAATTCTGCAGAAAAATCAATCTGCACGACTTTCGATCGGTCGAGTCTAATTATCGATTGATCGAGCTAGACAGATTTACACAGTAAATCCCGCAGCAACTCGATTCCAACTTTACATAAAATATATATTTTGAGCAAGTCTAAACAAGACTAAAACATTTTGATTATGATTTGCTAACATTACAAAATGAAGTTCTAATACATTAGTTCCTAATTCCTTAAAACCTAACATATTATATATGTCACCCAATCATAAGCACCTAACTGATTTTCATACAAAAAAGCTATAGAATCCAAAAACTGAATATATATATACATATACACATAAAGCATACATATATATACGCATTCTGGAGATTTATATAAAGGTATATTACATTTGGAAAATGGATTTCAACAGGTCTCTCTTCCAAATTTGACAAGGCAGCACACCTGCAAGAACATATTGTGAAGCACACATCAATATGCAGATTATATGCAGATTCTATTACCTTCTACATTAAAATTACCGAGGAAGACAATTGCGGGAACATAAATTATATTTGCGAGGACACATCAAACTAAATTAAATTAGGAAGAGGAACTTTTTTTGAGGATAAATTACAATAGTATGTTTCTGCTAAATTAACACCAGTGCAGCATGACACCTATACATAATGTTGTGTGAATTGGGTGAAATAAATCTGTTTACACAAAGTTAAAAAGAGAGAGAGAAGATAATATGACACAAGGAATTTACGTAGTTCGGCAATATGCCTACCTCCACGGGAGGCGACAGAATAATTTTTCACTATAACTTTGGAGATTACAACAATGACTTGAAGACACTCTCATACAAACCCAAACCCCAAATACACCCTTGGAGCCAATTTTGGTAACGTGGATGACCCAGTGAAAAAAAAAAAAAAAAAAAAAAAATTCCTTTCTAACCAACCCACGAACCCAATTTCATTCATTTTGACTGACCAAAGAAAGCTTTACCAATTCATTAACAAAATCAAAGAAGCTGTATTTAGAGATGGAGACGATGGAAACGTATTTGGAAAAAAAATGGCTGTTAGGTTCGTATCGCAACTCTCTATTATTGGAATTAAAGACTATAAATTCGAAAATAGAGGAAGCTGATTCACCGCCGTCACAATCGAATTTTGAAATATTACGCGACTCACTGTTATTGGCGGTGGAGATTATAAAATCTGGAAGCAGGGATGATTATTGGATTTTTATTGAATTATGGCACTCTCTGTCACTGGTGTTGGCGACTATTTCCGAAGTTGATTCACCGCCGTTACAATTGATTATTGAACGACTGCAATCTTGCCCCTTCTTTAAGGAAGCAATATCGTTGCGGAAATCTAAGTACCCACCGTCACAATTGTTTTTAGATAGACCGTCACATGTAACGCAAAAGAACAAGCTGTACTTATACTTCAGTTGCTCGTATGCCTTGTTTGAGATTGAATTACCATATTCTCTTCGTCATCCTCCAACGAAAGCCACCCAAGACGCTGAAATAAGGAATCCAAGCCCGCTCAAACCCATCCTCCAACTTGAAACCAGTAAATATCCTGACGGCATGTGTTGTGTTCAGTTGCGCCACGAATTGTATTTTTTTGGCGGAAAATTCATGAATAGAACACGGAATGTTTTGCCAAAAGATGTTTATGTTTTCAATTTAACCCTCTACCACAAATGCCCTGATTTACTGCGTAGAATGAAGGACATGTTGTTGCCGCGCACACCGATGCATAGTGGAAAGGCCAGCCCTCTGGCCTTTGTGGCCGATGCGAAGATTTACGTGATTGGAAGCAACCTCGAGGACTTAGAAGACGAAAGGCTTTTTTACTTTGAGTTCTATGATCCTTGCTGTGATCAGTGGTCCGTCTTGCCAAATCCTCCAATTAGGGGGAGATGGGTGGGGAATGCTGTTGTGGGAAGGGTGGCTTTCCTTGTAGGAATGCGGCTGGGACGAAGGTATGTCTACCGTTTCAATCTTGACACAAAGCAATGGACATATAAGGTTAGCGTCCTTGACTCTCATCTTCGTAATTTCACGGGCAAGACTGAGTTTGTAGGAAATAACCTTTATGGATGTTACCACAATAGAGTAGTAAAATTAGCCGTAACAGAAGAGGAGTTAACAGAGATAGACTTAGGGTGTCAGTCTAAGGAAGAGGAAGAAGGGGGAGAAGAGGAAGAATGGGGAAAAGAAGAAGAGGAAGACGAGTTTCAACTAGTAGCAAGATTGATAGCCTATCACAACCGCTTTCGTATGATCACAACGGGGGAGCGTGAGGGAGAAGAGGAAGACGAGTTTCAACTAGTAGCTAGATTGATAGCCTATCACCACCGCTTTCCTCGGCAGTTGCAATCCTCGACAACCCTGCTTCACTTGGGGAGGCGTTACTTTTGTTATGTAAGGACTGGCAAACCGCCTCAGATCCATGAGGATGGAGTCGATGATGATGACGACATACCATCTAACAGAGATCGTTTTATTAGCATTGTAATTTTTCAGACCGCCACCAGGGAGACATACGCAGAAAGTATCTGGAAATTATTACGTTTATTCTAAGCATTATACATTTTATTCCCGGTTTGGAGGGGACGTTATCATCAATGGCTGCTACGCTTTTGGGCTTCCTCTCTGGGTATGTTAATCACAACCTCTTGTTCGGTTGTTTTTTTTTTTTTTTTTTTTCTTTATTATTATTATTTGTATCTACATACCATATGAATGGTTCAGTTGTTTCTTAGGACATAACCATGCTTGACTTCAGTTGTTTCGTGGGATGATAAATCTAAAGGGAATGAATTTGGCTTTCGTCTCCTCGTGGCGTGGGGCTGATTTTGGACTAAACTAAGAAATTGCTTTAGAACAATCTATTGTTTGTGGATCATCATGATGAGGTCTAAATTGCATATGGTCTGTTCAAAGTTTATATATATTGGCATAATTTGTTACGGATTTATAGATATCAAGTTGATTGAATTATTCACAGGATCCAACATTGCTTTCGCGAAGTTAATCGGTGTGCTGATTCTCTTGCCAGAATGGGTGCTGATTTGGATGTAGATTTTATTTCTTTTGATGTTCCCCTGATTGTATTCTGGACCAAATCAGGCTTGATGCCTTAGGGACTCTGTATTGTAGACGCTGCACTAGCAGCTCTTCTTATCTTTAGTTTCTGTCCAATATTTCCAGTTTACCAAAAAAAAAAAAAACAACTAATGGATGTATACTTATATATAATTCTCCATAACTACAAGAAGATAATATTTCAATCAACTTTTTTTTTTTTTTNGTTCTCCATCATCACCCTCATCATTTCACCACGTTGTTGCTCGTCATTGTTGCACTCATGGTCACCGTCAGATTCTTTGACTTTTCTAGCTTGATTGCCCATGTTTTGACCGGACAACAGTGAATTGGAGCGTATTATCCTACATTATTTGAGAAAAAAAATACACATTGGTATATTAAATAATCACATAAATTATACATTCATTCATAAAAAACCAAAAATTTGCATCCATTTGATATAATTACCATATATCACTACATCAAATTATAAACATCATTTAAAATTATACACTCATTCATAAAAAACCAAAAATTTGCATCCATTTGATATAATTACCATATATTACTACATCAATTTGTAAGCATCATTTAAAAAGGTCAAAATCCTCAAAACGTGACACCTTGAGATGTTAATTTTTACTTAGGTCAAGCTAACACTCTATCTTTCTACATTAGAATAGCAAAACTTGATTTATTGGGATGTTATTTTTCATTTAGATCCAACTGAGTTTTCTGTCAAGTTAAAGAAGATTACAAGAAACCAAGATTGTTTGGGATTGTTAAAATCGTACGATCCTTCCGATCCTGAACTATTGCAAAGATCTTTAAAAGATCCAAATCATTTTGAGCAGCAGGTTCATAAAATCGTAAAATTCAAATCGAGATTTTGACAACCATGACTAGAGCTCTAATTCCATTAATAAAATAATAAGACTTTTCCAACCATAACAATAATAAAGTCTTCCAACAAAAATAATCCTTTTCCATAGAGTCCAAATTTCTCGTGGTCTTTCATTACATCAATAACTCTCCAAAATAAAAGATCCTTAGCAAAGACAAAATTACAATTTCTCAAACACTTAATCAAAGCTAAACAGTAAAGATTCCAATTTCAACCTATTTGCAACAGTTGTTACCTGAGAACTTTCTAATCCTCTGTTGCCTCAAGAATTATGAGGAGGGGATAAAGAGATGTGAGTTAACTCAATAAGTGAAATTTACTATAACATAAGGCGTGGGGATAAACCATATAAAAAAAATAGTACATTTTTAAGAAAATCACTACTTTGCAAAAATTCAAAATTTCATAAGCAGATTTTTCATAAAAGATCATTGTAGAACATATATCTCATGAATTTAACATGATTACAAAATATGTCATATGACCAATCCAATTTACTGCGAGCAACATCATAACAAATCAAAATAATCACATAAATAATTCCCTAAGCCTTTATACTTGGACAAAATTTACGCCCCGTTAAAAAGGTTGTGCGGTCCCTTTCCCCTTCTTTGGAGAGGTTCCCTGTTTGGAACCTAAAGTTGGTATGACTCCCTCTTAGGAACCATGCCTGTAAACTCCCTTTCTAAGGAGCTACCAATGTACACTGTCCCCTATTTGGGACCATCCCCTTGCTAAGCATTAGCTATGATACTGTGTTTCTATTCACGACTCCTTGCTAAGCACTAGCTACGGTACTATGCTTCTATTCACAACTTGCCATAAGGTTTCCAAAAACCATTTCTTAAGGTGCTCATAAACAATTTAGTTTCAAATCAAATATTACTTATTTAGTTTCGAATCAACACATAGTACGTAATTGCAAAAAAAGAGGTTTGGATTTGGGTGGTGACATCAACACTCATGCCTTACAAAAACATTGAACACCACTTACCTATGTACCTATGTGCCTTCCTAAGTCCCTATAACCCAACACTCATGCGTTCCAAAACCAATTCGTAGAACCTGTAAGGATGAGTCCAAAGGTGTATCAATACATCATCAATCACAACATAACATTAATTGCTATCTCATGATTCTATGTCAGTAAATGAAACCACCCTAATGTTTGAATTACTATTATAAAACAGTGACCAAGATTATACTATATTCCTCATAGGTATAGCCCTATTGGTATGGCATAAATCTGGTGCCTCCCAAATCCCCGTCCTTTAGTTACTTCGACACCAATTATAGTTTGTTTTAGAAACTCTCATTCGCTTTACTGTTTAGCTTTGATTAAGTGTTTGAGAAATTGTAATTTTGTCTTTGCTAAGGATCTTTTATTTTGGAGAGTTATTGATGTAATGAAAGACCACGAGAAATTTGGACTCTATGGAAAAGGATTATTTTTGTTGGAAGACTTTATTATTGTTATGGTTGGAAAAGTCTTATTATTTTATTAATGGAATTAGAGCTCTAGTCATGGTTGTCAAAATCTCGATTTGAATTTTACGATTTTATGAACCTGCTGCTCAAAATGATTTGGATCTTTTAAAGATCTTTGCAATAGTTCAGGATCGGAAGGATCGTACGATTTTAACAATCCCAAACAATCTTGGTTTCTTGTAATCTTCTTTAACTTGACAGAAAACTCAGTTGGATCTAAATGAAAAATAACATCCCAATAAATCAAGTTTTGCTATTCTAATGTAGAAAGATAGAGTGTTAGCTTGACCTAAGTAAAAAATAACATCTCAAGGTGTCACGTTTTGAGGATTTTGACCTTTTTAAATGATGCTTACAAATTGATGTAGTAATATATGGTAATTATATCAAATGGATGCAAATTTTTGGTTTTTAATGAATGAGTGTATAATTTTAAATGATGTTTATAATTTGATGTAGTGATATATGGTAATTATATCAAATGGATGCAAATTTTTGGTTTTTTATGAATGAATGTATAATTTATGTGATTATTTAATATACCAATGTGTATTTTTTTTCTCAAATAATGTAGGATAATACGCTCCAATTCACTGTTGTCCGGTCAAAACATGGGCAATCAAGCTAGAAAAGTCAAAGAATCTGACGGTGACCATGAGTGCAACAATGACGAGCAACAACGTGGTGAAATGATGAGGGTGATGATGGAGAACAAGGATTTCCTATCTGGTAAGTAAAAGTTTTTTTGAGTTTAATCATTTATATAAATATGTAGTACGAATTAAATTTGTGTGATTAATTTGAATTTCAAATGGGGTTTCCCACTTTTTACCTATTACGCCATAGCGTGCCCAACGTTTGTGTAACTTTTTAGCGTGTGATATGCAAACTGCAAAATGTCAATCACTTTTTGATGGTAACTTTTGCAGGTTTGTCCACCATTATTGAAGAGCCTCTGCTCGTAAAAGAAGTGAATAGGAGAAAAGTGGAAAGGGCAAGAAGGAGATCAAAGAAAGCTGTTATAGCTCGATCCATGTAGGTCCAGTGGGCCAAGTTGGAGCAAATATACGGTGTGTGCCATCAGATTCATCATATATAATTATATATATATGTAACATGTGATGGGCCTCATTTTGATTTAAAAAAAAAAAAAAAACAATTGACCATTACCTGTATCCTAAATGCTTGTAGAAGACTGCGAAATTTTCAATCTGGGTCAATTATTTTGATCCATAGTCGCACTTGGAAGCAATTTACAGGATGAGTATGGTATTTTTTAAGTAAATATGTGTATGTTTATTTATTTTTTTAATTTTCTCTACAACTGAGCATATTATTTATATAAATTTTTAGGATTAGGGTTTCTCAAGAACATTTCCTGAAGTTCTTTTTTGTCTTTTCATGTAATTTTAGGTCACAAACTAAGAGTTGTACATATCTGTGTGTGTGTGTCAATGTGATATTTGTTTATTTCTTTGTTGTTGTTATAAGTTTTGTCATTATTTTGGCTTTGATTGTAGATTGACGGCAGTGGCAGCTCAACCATTAGACAATTTAGGTAATAGACTAAAACCCCAAATTAAAGAAGGTCCCTTAAAAAATATATATATTTTTTTTTCTGTTTGTCTTATAATATTGCACAAAAATAATAATAAAAAAAGCAAGGGCTCTCACTTAAAAAAAAATGACATCTTTTTAATGTATGCTTTGTCTATCTATCTGACGTTGTAAAAGTTTTGATTAAGACTCAAAATTTTAATAAAATATTATACTCTTTTTTTATTGTTCAATACTTTATTAATACATTTTACTATACTAGTTTGTGCAGTATGTGCAAGGCACGTGCTTGCCATGAAAAAAGAGTCATGATTAAGTTTAGTTCTAGATTTTATTTTATTTTTTATAGAAAATTTCTAGATTTTATTTATAACACAATAAAAAGATATAAATAATTTGATTTTTAAAGAATACTGAGAGATTTACTGTTAATCAAAAGAGACATTAATTTTACTATATGCAAAAGAAACAATGATGTAATAGGACATATAACAAGAATAGATATCATGTCCCACTTTTTGTATTTCGCTTTATACTCCACTAATCATAGTATGTCATGTGTATAATTTTATTCCATTTAAAATTTTGATTATTTTATAAGAAAAATAAAAAGAATACATAAAAAGTTGTTATTGATTGAGTATAAAATGCAAATAAAAAGTGAGCCAAAATGTTGGAATTGATATAATACAAACATCATAACGTATTTCAAATATATACTTTTTTTTAGTAGATAGATAGTGAGAGAGGAGAATGTGAGTTTTGAATCATAGACAGGGTCAATACAAAATATATTATTACCATTGAGCTATCACTTGAACCCTACAGTTCAAATGCATACATTTGCTTTGAATAAAGACACATCATAAAGTTAAGTACATATGCTATCCAAAAAGCTCCCATCTTTGAATCTTGATTTGCTACTCTGTGGCTCTATCTAAAACTTTTTCTTTCCTTATCTTTCCTTTGTGTGTGTGTGTTAGTATGCAGATCATTTGGTGGAAGTAGTGCTACATTGGCAAACCATGTTGCATGCAACTCAAATCAAACTTCTGTTATTTTCTTTATTCACATCAAGATAAACCTTTCTAGGAAAAGTCTTGAAACTCAGCATAGCACCATGTGCAAAAGAAAACATCCTCATCTCCGGATTGATGCTATAGAATATCTTATTTGTAACAATCCTCTATAACAAGAAAACTAAAAAATAAAATTCTAAGTTTTAACTACTATGCCATGTCTATTAGTTTTTCCTCCATCCCGTATCTTGCTAGGTTCTTCAATGGAAGATTAATTCCTCTAGTACGATAAATTATACACCAAGAAGATTTTATGAGAACAATTGCAAAGAACAAAGGCATAAGGATATGCTTTTTTTTTTTTTTTTTTTGAGAAACTACTATTTAAAACAAAAATTAGGGTCGCCAGATATGCTCATACCATATAACAACAAAGAAAAAAATTAGTATTAAGAAATATTTCAACTTCTGTCATTAATTGCAAAAAATCAGAAGCCTGGGGACATCAAAGAGATTCTTGGGTAAAAATTAAAACCTTTGGTGATTACTACCATTTGTTTGTACACAAGTTGTCAAGAGCATCAATCAATATGATGTTCTCTAATGGTCCAACATACACATGAAGGTGAGCTATAATAATTCTAATTACCAATCCAATCTAGTTGAAAGTACTTAATAAATTATTGCCCTTATATGAATCTCCAATTCAATATATCTCTAATCCTAACACTAAAAAATAAAATAAAACTAAATTGCACCAAACAAAAAAAAAAAAAACACACACACACACACACACACACACTAACCATGCAACTCTGTCTCATTGTGTAATTTATAGGCAAATGATTGGTGAGCTATAGACTTCAGGCATGATTCCAAAATCACCAAAATCAATGCTAGTGCATCAAACATAAAGAATGAATACATACTACGGAGTGCCTGAAATCAAGTATTTAGATAATGGCAAGATATCCATCATCAAATTATGAAGATAAAAAAATAAAAAATAAAAAATAAAAAATAAAAAATAAAAAATAAAAAATAAAAAGAAAAGAAAAGAAGAAGAAGATTGTTCTTACCAAGACAAAATAAAAAAAATGAACACCAAGAGCCACAAACATCCCCTTTTATCCTCTACTGTATTGAGGGAGAAAAATCCTTAATTCCCCCATTTATCAATCTTGAAAAAACAAACAATCCTCCATTTATCAATCTGAGTCTTAATTAATCCCCTATATTTCTATATAAAATAATTTTTTTTGTTGTCACTCACCTTACCCTAAAAAAATATATGTATTAGAATAACATTGTTTGAGACTACATATATTGCAATTTAAAAAACCAGAACAACATAAATCTCCATATGAACAATTTCCACCAAAAAGGAAAACAAATTCCAACAATGCCATGGTTTTCTTTCCAATGAAATAAGATTATGCATGTAAAGTTCATAATTTTCCAATAAGAAAGTACTCTGGGTTTCAGTTACTTATCAAAAAGAAAAGTAAATTTCAGTTGCCCTTTCCAACTCACACCTAAACCACCATATGTCATTAATGAACTCCCTAATTCAACATCTTACATAATCCCATGGAGTACAAACGACACACTTTTGACAAATTTGTGATTATACGTTTCTGTTTTCTTTTGTTTCATATTAATAAGTACTTTGATTTCAAAGTTATAGCATAAAAATAAGAGTATTCCCCACCCCAAATAGAGAGACCAGTGAATACTCAGTAAACACATTTTGAAAATATTAATTCCTAAGCAAACTGTGATAGCAAAACATTTCCACAAACACTTGGTGGACACATTTTTTTTTTTTTTTTTGATAAGTAACACTTGGTGGACACATACACAAGAAGTATGTTTCAACCTCAACCAAAGGTGTGTGTAAATATATATATATATATATATTGATAAATACCTCAACTAGAGGTATATCAAAACCATCAAAATGAATATAAAGTTCTTGAATGCATTTTATTAAAAATAGAATTTTGGGTACCCATTTTTTGGTTAATATAACCCACAAAACCCCAGGAAAAAAAAACAATTTCCCAACTTAACTAAGATTTTTGCCATTTAGCTTCTCTAGAAACCCATAAATAATAATAAATAAATAAATGATAATAGTTATTGTATTCTCCAAAGATTCAAAGGCTCCTCATGGAATAGGAGGAGGGGGATTTCAGGGTGAAAAAAAGAAGAAGGATTTGTCAATCCGAGAAATTTTTTAGGAAACGACAAATTAGAAAAAGTAAAAGAGAGAAAGAAACATACTCATAAGGAGTAAGATATCGAGCAAGCAATGTAGAAGCCGAATCTGACCGACTCGTCTGCTCCCTTCTCTCTCTCTCTCTCACCGCCTCTTTCTCTGGAAGCCTGTGTGTTGAAAATTTCTTTTCCCAGCAAAATGCACCATTTAAATTTTGCCTTTCTCTCCCCAAAACGCACCGTTTTGGCCCAACACTTGACTAAACCAAAACTACTGTAGTTAAGCGCATAGGCTCTTTTTATATAGTTAAATGGATAGATAATAGATTTGTGTGTTTGTGGTAGTTTATGAGTGTAAAAATTTATAATCTTTAAAAAAATTTACTCTTTCTTTTTCGATCAAAATTAAAATTAGAACTAATAATTTTCAAGACAAATTCATTACTAAAAATCAAAATTGACAAAACAGACGGTGTTCATTTAAAATATGGAATTTATTTTGATAAGGATTGTTTTGATATTTTTAGAATTAAAAGTTTTAAAATACGTTTATATAAATATATAAAAATTGTCAACTTAATGTACTAAATAATATAAAAATGTTGGATTCTTTTTTCTAATTCATGTATTGTTTATAAAATATTGAATAATAATACATTTTACATTTGTGTATGACCCTAAAATGTGTTAAGTAGGCCATAAACTAGGTTCTATTTTTGTAGATTGTGAATTTGAGCGAGGTATGAAAAGAATTTGTTTAAAGTTGAATCAAGGTATTTAATAAAAATAACACTGTTTAAAATTTACAAGTTTTTAAAACTTTTTGTTTTATATTTAAAATGCTCTATGCATATGAAAAATCTTCATAGAAATGTGGCCATATTTTGCATGAAAAACATTTAACATGCCAATAAAATGGTTAATATTGCATAATTTTGGCATGATCATAATTGTATTAGTAAAAAAAAAAAAAAAAAATTCAATCTAGGCTTAAGTTGTTAAAAAATATATATTAAATTGATGGTTTTTTGTAAAGAGGTGTTCGATGATAGGACCTTCATTGGAATATTGGAATAAACTAAAAACTATTTGTAAAATGCTCCCCTTAGTACACAAAATGAATTGAGCCGACATTGATTGGGTGTGTTTGATATAGGATTTGCTACAATGAAGCACAAGATTATTGGTTTCTAGAAGGTTTAAGGAGGACCTTCGGTCAGTAGAATGGATTATTTGGGGCTATCTTTGTCTCTCGTTTTTACCATTTCAATTTAGTTAATGTATATGATTCTTCTTTGTATGTTGTATATGTTTTGTGTGTTCTTTCTCTAATTTTGAGCACAAAATTATCCAAAAAATGTATATCCAAGCACTCAAAATAAATACTATAAAATGACACAGGAATACAATACTTAATGGATGAGGAATATTGCTGGTTTGCTTCTATTGTAATTAGTGTAATAAGATGTAGAGTTGTAGGTTGCTATTTGTAGGTTTATTGCAACTGTAATCACCAATAAAAATCATGATTGTTATGGTTTGAAGAAGGTTGACGTTGTATATGGGAAAGTTTGCAAAGTTGGTGGTTGAACTTCGGTCCATTGGATCCATTTCAGTCCTCTTGGTTGATTTAGGTCTAATTTAGTTCATTTGGTTCATTTCGGTCCACTTCGGTCCATTCAATCATAGATCTCAAACTCGTTCCAAATTCTATTAAATTTTAACAATTTAATCTTAAATTTGTTCCACATATATTTAACAAATCCAAACTCATTTCAAACATATCTATTTATTTATTTTACTTTTCTTAAAAAGAGACAACTTAACATTACGTATTATTAAGTTTTAAAACACTATTAAATTACATTCGAACCTTAAACGTGGTTTCAGTTAACTCAACTAGTAGACTTTTATAATTGAATAAGAGATTTGGGATTCAATTCTTACCTACACAAAAAAACTTATTGATGTTTTGGTCATCTAATGGAAAGTGTAAAATCAGAAAATGCAAAGCAAAAAACATGAAGAGCTTGCAAATAACTTTGAGAGAGAAAATAAAATCTATATTCACTCATCAAAATTGTTACAAGCAATTACCAAAATAATTAGCCACAAGTTCTTATATACACAGAAAACAGGGGCTAAGAATTGGCACCCAAATTGCATAACTAACTCTCAAAACCTTCAGCCAATAAGCTAATGACAACTAGCACAAAATGTAACTAACTGCTACTAACTGTTACTTAAATGAAATGGTGTGTTTTCCCTTCTTTTTCTTCCTTGCCGTTTTATATTCACAACTTTTGTTACTATTGTCATTTTGCTCATCTCTATTACTATTGTCGTTTTGCTCATCTTGTTGCTGGACTCCTATCTCAGCTTCAACACTCCCCCTCAAGTCCAGTGTCTTAGACTCTGTGACTTGAACTGAACTAGCTTCCTTCAAGGACTTCGGCTAAAATATATCCTTCAAACCCAATTTACTTGATAGTCTGTAAATGCTACCATGCCCAAAGCCTTAGTAAATATGTTAGCAACTTGGGAATTAGTTGCTACATGAAAGTTTTTGATTTTACCTTCCAAAATTTTTTCCCTAACCAAATGGCAATCAACTTCTATATGTTTGGTTTGTTCATGGAAAACTGGGTTTGTAGCTATGTATAAGGCTGCCTGATTATCACAAAACAACATTGCAAGCCTGTGATGGTCAATTTTCAAGTCTTTAAGCAACTACATTAGCCAAGTAATCTCACAAGCCACACTAGCCATTACCCTATATTCAGATTCTGTAGAGGATCTAGACACCACTCCTTGCTTCTTAAACCTCAAAGATATCAAAGAATCCCCCAAATACACTGCGTATCCTATGAGAGACCTACGAGTATTAGGGCATCCAGCCCAATCTACATCACAAAAAGACTTAATATACAATTGTATTGCTAGGGAAGAAAATCCCTTTTCCTGGGGAAGCTTTGATGAACTGAAGTACTCTGTGCTGCCAACAAGTGAGGCTCTCTAGGCTGTGACACAAATTGACTCAATTTGTGCACAACATATGTTATATCAAGCCTTGTCAAAGTCAAGTAAAATAATCTTCTTATAAGCCTTCTATACATCCTTGGTTCAGCAAGTAATTTTCCTTCATACTTAGACAATCTTAGGTTTTGTTCCATAGGGAATTTGACAGGTTTGCAGCTTATAAAACCTGTGTCTTTCAATATTTCCAAAGCATATTTTCTTTGTGTCAAACTAATGCATGCATTAGTCCTTGCCACTTCTAAACCCAAGAAGTACCTTAATGAACCAAGGTCCTTCAAACCAAATTGATCATCAAGCAACTTCTTTAAGGCAGTAACACAAGTAGGATTATTCCCTGTAAGCAAGATATCATCAACATAAACCAAAAGAATTATGAAAGAAGCTCCTTGTGAATGTGTGAATAAAGAGTAATCTGATCTGGACTGCACAAACCCATCTGTAATATGGTAGTTGAAAACTTCTCAAACCATTGTCATGAAGCTTATTTAAGACCATAGAGACTTTTATTCAACTTGCAAACTAAACCCTCCCCCTTGCTAGGAAAACTAGGTGGTAAAGACATGTAAACATTCTCAACTAAGTCACCATGTAAAAATGCATTATTGACATCCATTTGGTGCAAAACCACCCTTTCACAGCCAGAATCAGAATCAGGGATAGGGTTTGGTATAGAAGTATGAGTAGTAGATTCTAATGGGATAGGATCAGGAGTAGAAACAATTGAATTAGGGGTAGCTAAAGGATCTGCGATAGAAGTGTCAATGGGAATAGAAGGAGCAGGAGTAGTGGAAGAATGAAAATCAGAAGTACAAGAAGGATCAGAAGTGACATGAGGAAAGACAAAATCAGTCAAGTAAGAAGTGGAAGGACAGGAATCAGAAGCATAAGGGAAGATGGACTCATAGAACACAATGTCTCTAGAAATGTAAACAGAGTTAGTATCAAAATCTAATACTTTGTAACCTTTAATGCCATGAGAATAGCCCAAAAACACACTTTCTGGACCCAAGTGCAAATTTGTGTCTATGAGTAGGTGAGGTAGAGATAAAACACAAATAACCAAAACACCTAAGATGTGCATAAGAAGGTGGAGTATGAAAAAGCATTTCATAAGGGGTCTTATTACCCAAAGACTTAGAAGGAATTCTATTGATCAAGTGAACTGCAGTGAGGATGCAGTCACCCCAAAAACACAAGGGTAATTGAGATTGGAACCTTAATGCTCTAGCAACATTAAGTGTATGTTGATACTTCCTATCAACAATGGCATTTTGTTGAGGAGTATCAACACAAGACAGTTGGTGCAAAATGCCATTAGAATGGAAGAAATCTTTAAGGTAAAATTCAGTGCCATTATCACTTCTAATGGTCTTAATGGTTTTGTTGAATTGAGTTTTGACCATATTAGCAAAATTTGGAATCAAAAATTGAATGTCTAACTTAAGTTTGAGCAAATACACCCAAGTGCACCTAGAAAAGTCATCCACAATAGTTAAAAAGTACTTAAAACCTTCAACAGTACAAGTGGCAAAGGATCCCAAAGATCACAATGAATCAAGTCAAAAGGAGCAAAAGAAACATGATCACTTATAAGAAAAGGAAGCCTGTTCTGTTTTGAAAAGTGACAAACATCACAACATGTAGTTTTATTAAAAGCATCAATGTTTACAACACCTTTTAACAATTGAAGTTTAAAAAATGAAGGATGTCCTAATCTAGTGTGCCATAAGTTTGTGCTTGAAAGAGGACTGGTAGCAACAGTGAGAGAAGATTTGCTGACATGAGTAACCCAACAGATACAAGCCATTGCTCTCGCTACCCTAACCAATCATGCTTCATTGAGCAAGGTCTTGAATGAAGCAACAATTACCAAGAAAAATGAGACAACAAAAAAAAGTTTTGGCAAGTTTGCTAACTGAAATCAGATTAAAACCAAAGGATGGAACACACAACACATCAGTTAAAACAAGAGTAGAAGAAATATGCACAGTGCCCACATGTGTGACTAAGGCTTGTTCCCCATTTGCCAAATAGACACAAGTATTAACAATGGAAGTAATAGAAGTAAATTGGGTCACTGAATGAACCATATGATCAGTGGCAACAATATCTATAATCCAAGAGTCAGATTTGAAAGCAGTCCTATCTACTACTTGAGCAGAAAACACAGAATGAGAAAAATTAGGAGGGATCCGAAAGGGATTACCTGAGAAATTAGAAGAACTAGAAGCTGAATTAGAAGTAGAAGGTAAGGATAATTGTGTCTATGGTGAAGCAGAAATGATATTGGGCATCATGACAGAAGTAACATGATTGGTTTGAGTGCCAAAACCTGAACCTATACCTGCACACCCATTGAGAAAAGTGAGTAATGGCTCACATTGAGCTGGAGAGATAGGGCATTGAGGCTAAAAAGAGTGAGGACTCTGCTGCTAAAAAGAACCACCAACAAAACTACTAGATGCTCCATGTGCAATGCCAAAGGGTGTGTTTGCAACACCATTCTGAAAACCAGACTGAGCACCAAGAGGAGTATTCACCAAATTCTAAATCATACTATCAAATTGGACTCCTAAAGTAGGCAAACCATTGGATTGAACATTAGGGAAACCAATGTTATTAGTATCAAACCCAAAGGTACCTGAAACCTGATTAGCCATTGACCTGTTACCTCCTTTAGGCTTGTAACCAGGAGGATATCCATGGAGCTTATAACACTTATCTGCTATATGTCCAGTAAAACCACAATAGGTACAAACAGGTTTATCTTTCTTTCATTTCCCACCACCTTTATTCTGACCTTGATTACCTTGAAATGACCTATTGTTATTCACATACATTGCCATAGCATCCAATTGCTGAACCACATTAACAATATTTCCTATATTCCTCATTTTCTCTTTTTGCAAAACTAAAGAACACACTTTGCTAAGAGAAGGAGAAGGCTCAATAAGCAAGACTTGCCCAATCAGATTCCCATAGCTATCATTCAAGCCCATTAAAAAACGAAAAACATGTTCTTTATGTTGTGCATCTAACTGAGATGACTTAGAACCACAAACACAAGCACAAGTGCAAACTGTGAAAGGTTGACTATTCACAAACTCATCCCATAAAGTCTTGAATTTGGTAAAATAGGAACTCACCGAGAGTGATCCTTGAACCAAATGTGAAATCTCCTTTTGCAGCTCAAACAATCTTGGTGTGTTGTCCTGAGATAGCCTGTTCTTGAGATCAATCCACAAGTCTTTTGCAGAATTGATGTACATCACACTAGCCTTAACATCAGGACTGAGTGAATTGGCTAGCCATGAGAGGATCGTAGTGTTGCACCTATTTCAAGAATTGAATAAAGGTGAGGTTGGATCTGGTTTTGAAATTGAACCATTAACAAATCCAAACTTGTTTTTGGAACTCAAAGCCAAAAACACATATCTCGCCCAAGTCATGTAATTCTCATGACCAGTGAGAGGTTGAGATGTAAGAATTAAACTAGAATTCTCATTTGTTGGTAAGAAATATGGATTATTGGCAGATTCATCTGCCATAGCTACACTTGCAGTTGGTGTAGATGAAGAAGAAGGTGCACTCGACGAATTTGAAGCCATGAGAAACTAAGAAATCTAATTTAGAAAGAAAATCTCTGTTTGGTTGGTAGAAAGTGAAAGAAAATGTGCTTTGATACCATATAAAATCAGAAAATGCAAAGCAGAAAACAAGAAGAACTTGCAAATAGCTTTGAGAGAGAAAATAAAATCTGTATTCACTCATCAAAATTGTTACAAGCAATTACCAAAATAATTAGCTACAAGTTCTTGTATACACAAAAAACAGGGGCTAAGAATTGGTGCCCAAATTGCATAACTAACTCTCAAAACCTTCAGCCAATAAGCTAATGACAACTGGCACAAAATGTAACTAACTGCTACTAACTATTACTTAAATAAAACGGTGCGTTTTCCCTTCTTTTTCTTCCTTGCCGTTTTATATTCACAACTTCTGTTGCTATTGTCGTTTTGCTCATCTTGTTGCTGGAATCCTATTTCAGCTTCAACAGAAAGAGATCAAAGAAAGCTATAAGTTGATCCAAGTAGGTCCAGTTGGCTGCGTTGGAGCAAATAAATATCCAATGTGTGGCACTGGCATCAGATTCATCGTATATATGTGATGGGCCTCATTTTGATATATATTTTTTGGACAATTACTTATATCCTAAATGCTTGTAAAAGACTGCGACATTTTTCAACCTTGATCAATTAGTTTGATCCCATAATCGCACTTGGAAGCAATTTAATGGATGAATATGGTATTCTTATTATTATTTTTTTTTAAGCGAGTAACGGGGAAAGGACACATCTTTTTTCATAATTTTTTTTTTCAATTTACTATTTTACGTTCATATAAAACTATAATTGATATTACTTTCATATGTGTTTGATATAAAAATTGCTTATTTAAATAGTATTTATATTAAATGTGTTACAAAAAGTTAAAAGCTACTTTATTTATAAAAAAAAATTTAAAAAACTAGATTTAAAAAAAAAAAAAAACTAAAACAAATAGTAAAAAGAAAAAAACATTTTCAACTATTCTTAAATGCACACACATGCACCAAGCCACCAATTCTAATATGTTATTTTAAAAGTTTTGAAAAATTAGTGAACAATTTTATATCCTTAAACTTAATTATTGTTTTGGAATAGCCTCAATATTATATGTACATGCAAGTAGGGAAACTGGAGGATCATTTTACATTTTTTTTAAAAAAAAAGGGGGTTTCAAAATGAATAGCATAACAGTTAACCAGATAAGAAACAAGAAAAAGGTGTAACTTCCATAACTTGACTTTTTGGTTGCCTATGCTCCTTTTCTCAGGCAATGTCTCATTGTCTATGTTAGGCTATTACATAATACACACGCCTGTTACCCATGACATTTTTGCATAATTTTCAAGTTAAAAATCATAACTCCAAGTTACAATTTTAGTTAAAAACTAGCCTCTGAGCACGTGCTCACGCGCATGCTCAGAGGCTCTTCTATTTTTTGGGTAAGAGTTAATCTAAAGCATTTATTATAATTTGGGATTACTACATTTTCTAATCACAAAAAAGACCTAGGGGTGTGATGAAAAATTATTTCATCACACATAATACTCATCACACCCAATTGAAATTGAAATTACTACACATTTTCCAAGTACCAAAAAAACCTAGGAGCGTTATGAGTGTTATGCGTTTGTACCAAATATTAACTACATTTTTGTGATTAGAGAATGTAGTAATTTTTTCTACTATCATATCAAACCCAATTGCATCACAAATTTGGCTCTTCCCTAGCACATAGTAATATTAACTAAAATAACATGTTCATAATTTATTCAGAAAAAAAAAAAGAAAAAAAAAAGAAAAAGAAAAAAAAAGGAACACCTAAAATTGAGAGATGGGTTGAAGTTGGACTGAAATATTATTTTTCAGGAATAGAAACCTTGGATGCAAGACATGCTTTAAAGGTTAGTTACTTACTTTCATTTCATCACTATCATCATTAAAGCCTAATAAGCACAGAACAAAGGCAATTGATAACAACTCCATAAATATTGGGAAAGAAGAATTCAAATAAATGAATAATAAAGATATGTAACATCCATACCTAGGTTCCCAACCAAGCACCTCTGCCATTCCAACAACCGAAAAAAGAAATGGAGGTCCAATCTTTGCTGCTTGAATTGCAAGTTCTCAATGACCAATGTGAAGGGCATCAAACTTTCCCAATGCTACTATTCCTCCGAGATGATAATCTTGGGTTCAATACTAAAAAGCCATACAAAATGAAATATTTGGCTCTTCCCTAGCACATAGTAATATTAACTAAAATAACATGTTCATAATTTATTCAGAAAAAAAAAAAAGATTAAAGAAAAAAAAAGGAACACTTAAAATTGAGAGATGGGTTGAAGTTGGACTGAAATATTATTTTTCAGGAATAGAAACCTTGGACGCAAGACATGCTTTAAAGGTTAGTTACTTACTTTCATTTCATCACTATCATCATTAAAGCCTAATAAGCACAGAACAAAGGCAATTGATAACAACTCCATAAATATTGGGAAAGAAGAATTCAAATAAATGAATAATAAAGATATGTAACATCCATACCTAGGTTCCCAACCAAGCACCTCTGCCATTCCAACAACTGAAAAAAGAAAATGGAGGTCCAATCTTTGCTGCTTGAATTGCAAGTTCTCAATGACCAATGTGAAGGGCATCAAACTTTCCCAATGCTACTATTCCTCCGAGATGATAATCTTGGGTTCAATACTAAAAAGCCATACAAAATGAAAGTATGATAGGTTTTCTGTTTAGAAATAATAAATATGTGGTAAATATAGGATGAAAGAAACCTACCACTGGGGACAATCCTTGGGATGGAACTTCACGATCCTCTTCTCGTTGGCTTCGGACACAAACGAAAAAAAAGAGAGAAGCAAATCAGATTCTACACCAATATATGATATGAAGCAATACGTATATTCCCACATTAGAATTAGAATTTAGAACCCTTTTTATTGCAACCACCAAATCATGTCAAGGAACCTTCTGGTGTGCTAATACTTAAAGTTACAGAATCATAATTATTTCTTTCCTAAACTTCTAATGAGAAAGTAGAGCATATAAGTAAGTTAATACAGTAAGTTATTAGTAGCACTGTTGAAGGCAGATTTAGAGGATTTTTACTTCTAGTGCCTCTTAATTCACTGTTTAAAAAATAAATAATCAGAAAGCAAAGGAATTTGTATAATTAAGAGTGAAAAGCATAAATATTAATAGTTTTCCTTGAATATGTGCGTACCTTAGTTCATTGGTGATTGAACAGAGAAGCACTATCATAAACGAATTGTAAAACAACGAATAGGCAAAACACAATAAGACCCAAAAATTTACATAATCGAACTGTAAAAGGAAAAGAAAGAAAGAAAAAGAAAAATTTTAATTCAAAAAATGACCTTTTGTGTTCTGTTTTAATTCTTCGCCTCCCTTGGTCCATTATCGCTCTCAATAAAATCCAAGAACATTTTTTCCTTGCAGTCACGTTACAGCCTTATTGCAGATAGTTTTCAGTTGCATAAGAAAAGTAGCAGATAGAAATTTGGAGCCGTACGGTTGTGGTTGGGCAATGAAGGATCTAATTGTTATTTGGAATTTTGGGATCAGTTATTTTAGCCAATTTTGAGTTTGAAACCGTAGGAGTGGTCCTATTTTGTAGATGGTGTTTTGCGTGGAAGTTAAAAAAGCATTTTTACCAAGTTTTGCCCCTACTTAAACGTAAGTTGTAGGGGTATTTTAGAACAAAAGAAAATCCGGTCCAAACAGGGGTAGCCCCTTAAATAGTAGTATAGATATACTAATCCACGCAATGCAAGATCAAATCGCTTGCCAATTAGCATCTAAAATCACCTTACAGACAGTAACTGAAACACCCTCCTCCATCCTCAATAAAAAGGAAAATTAAGGGCATCTTTGGATCCTGTTTTCTATTTCGTGCTTCCAAAACTTATTTAGTGTATTGAGAAATTGTTTTCAAAAAACAGTTTTTAAAAAGAGAAAAAATGAATAAAAAAGACCACGTTAATTTATTGCAAAAATGTCACTAAAAACTGGAAAACTGTAAAATGAAAACGGCTCAAGATAGTTTTCACTAAGCTGTTATGTACGGTGAAAGATGTGAGAGAGTTTTCGAAAAACAGTTTTTAGAGGAACATGGGTTTGGTGGGTCTCACAGTTTTCTATTATTAAAACCAAAAAATTTACCAAAAGTGGCTCTAAAGTTTTGTAAATTAGAATTTGCGTGGGAAAAATGGCAAATTACACCGATCTTCTTAAAGATTTTATGAAATGACATTCTCTTACTGTTTTGAAGAAATGACACTTTACTTCTTAAGGTTTGTCTAAATGTAATAATTAACTCAATTTTTAGTTAAACTATCATTTTTCAAACAATTATTTCAATCTTAATAAAAATTCTTACCCAAATTATGGAGACATGATACTCCTTAAGGTTTGTGGATGAATGTCACTTTTCTCACTAGATTTGTATAAATGTGTAGGAACAATTTTTAAAAAAAGAAAAAAAAAAGAAAGAAAGTATATTCTATTAAGGTAGTAACAATGTTACAAAGTATAAATTTATCTGTTGCATTTATAAAAACTCATAAGAAGTGTCATTTCTTAGAACGTTTGGAGGATTGTCATTTCTTAAAATATAAAAAGATGCCATGAACTTATTCATTTCACTTATAAAACCCTTAAGAGACGATGTAATTTAACTTATTTCTTTTTAAGTTCAAATAGGTTCACAAGTTCTTTTCCGATGGGATCAATTGATGGGTTAAGACTCATTTTAACAAAATCAATTAAGCAACATAAAATGGGGACAGTTTTGGATCGATTTTCCACCTATATAAAAACCAACATATATCTTTATAACTAGCCTGCAACATGAGATATGAGCATGAGCATGAGACAGGAAAATGGTGCTTCAAAAAAAAAAAAATTGGTGCTTCGACAATGGACAAGCAGAGTTCCAAAAACTTGAGAGGAGAAAACTTTCCAAAATGCGCATCCAGGGAATCGAACCCTGGTCAGTACCGTGGGAGGGTACTATGATACCACTACACCAGATGCGCTTTACACTTCTTGGTTCACACAATAAAGTTAAAGCGTATAATAAGTTATGAAAAGTGGGCCCCTCATTTACAACTTTCATGTTTAGTATCAAAGAAACCCAATTCAATGGTGGGCAACTCAACCTATCATCAGCTAGTATACAGACTTGGGCCCAAATGGACGATCCAAGAGAGTAAAGGGAGCGTTACATTAGCTAGATGAAGCACAACATTAGGTTGGTTATTGATTAATTGCCCATTGTACCACAGAAACTAAAGCAGTTGAGTTAAGAAATTGTAAATGGAATTTTTAATTATCTAGTATTGTGAGACAGGAGATAATGTATATTCAAAAGAATAATCAAGTATTCAAAGAGCTCTTGACACTCTTATTCATATCCGAGAGAATAGTCAAGTGTTCGAAGAGTTCTGGACACTCTCATTAGCAGAAAGGGAAAAAAGGAGTTATCTATATTTTTTATATCATTTTCTTTATTTTTAATGTATTATGGCATGAGATTACCTACAAGTACAACTGAGTAAAAGTACAAAGGTAAGGGAAAATGTAAAACACAAGAAAATGGGTTTGGAACACCAGAAATAGAACACACCTACCTCCTGTAGTTAACTTAAAGGCTTATATTTTTTATGAAATGAGCAGAATATTTCCTATAATCTCTACTACCATAAAGAGAGTAGCTAGGTTTGATCTTGTCTTCTGATTTTTCAGACATATCTGTACTTAAATGTTCTTGCAATATCAAAAGAAAATTAAACAATTATGTTAAAAAGTAAAATGACAAAAATATAAAAAAATCAAGAATCAAGAATCAAGAATTTTTTTTACTAGATACAATAAAATTCAAGAACAGAAAATCAACTACAGTTTTGCATAATTTTTTATTAATTAACTTTCATCCATCTTCCCCACAAATAACTCCATTTTTTTTTTAATATCAACTTCACACTAAATCAAATAACTGCTTGTGTGTTTTTCCCCTGTGAAGAAGCTAGCAGTAATAACTATTATTAGTCAAATATATAGATAGACTTTCACACAATTTGGATTCTTAGCATAAAAACTTTGAGCGTGGGAAGCACATAGACATACTTATTTGGTGCTTTGAATAAGTAACAAAGAAATTATCCTTCAAGACAAAAACGTCACTCTCCATCTCCATGCAAACGAAAAAATGGAAGAGTGTCCACAAATTCTTAACTTCTGGTTTTAACTAGAAGACAATGATCATGTCCTTTTCAAGAAATGATGGAATACGATGATAAAATTCCCCCCCTTTTGATTTATTTTTCTTGAGGGAACTGATCCTACATTCCAAATGTTTAGTGCTTTATTCTTATAATCAATGTAAATGGCCTCATTCCATCCATTTTTTAATCAAAGTTAGGCATAAACCTAACAATAGAAAAGCAAATGGCTCTGTATTATTCCCTTTAATAGCAAAGTTAACTAGTTCTCTCTAGAAGAAAAAATCCCATCGATCTAATCACAATCGCCATTAAGAATTACTCAACTTTAATGAAACCCAATGATTGTTTTTGTATAATTACTATAGTACTCTAATGGAGAATAAATTCATATAAACACCAGGGGCCATCAGAAATTTAAATAACAGATACTAAAATCTAAATTACAATAGATGATTATTTGGAAAACTTACTTTATGGGGGAAAAAGGAAAATTCCATTTTAATTGTAAACAATGTTGATTGCATATTCCATTGAGCTTTTGGCCTTCTGATATATAGTTGCCTCTCCTTTAGAAGAGATCAAGGCATCGCGTCCTCAAGTCCCACCTAGCAGCTTTGAAATGAATGGTTAATACTCAAGTCATTACCATTGGGCCAGTATTAGTAGGAAACAGATTAGAATCCACTGGTTTTATATTGACTGAGTTCAGAAGAAATGCTCAATGATGTATTAATCCTATATTATAGGCTACATTCCTGGCACATTAAACACTTTATATGTAGCCCTGTTACAACCCTTGTTATGGTTGGAAATAAGAGAAATCTAAAACAGCGGAAGAAATTAACATACCTTATACCATTGGTTTTTAAGTAATCTATAGAGAAAAACTTCCTACAAAATGAAAAATTATGAAGGAATTCTCCTAGTTTAACCTTGCAAAAAAGATTGTGTTCTCCACCAAAGAGTTTATAAGGAGAAGGCCATAAACTAGAAACAGCGGAAGAAATTAACTTACCTTATACCATTGTTTCTTAAGTAATCTATAGAGAAAAACTTACTGCAAAATGAAAAATTATGAAGGAATTCTCATGGTTTAACCTTGTAAAAAAGATCGTGTTCTCCACCAAAGAGTTTATAAGGGGAAGGCCATAAACTAGATTAGGGACCCCCTCAATTTTATTAATGTTGGTTTTCTATTGTTCTCTTAAAAGATTATGCCTTAGTTTTTATACTTTCTATATATATATATATATACACACACACACATATACAGCAATTAAAAAAAGGTCTTTGTACTTTCTTAAAATCATTTCTTCTTCACAAATTCGATCCTTAGTGGATTTGCTCTCTGAAATTCACATGAATAACGTGAGCGACATCAAGGTGTAAATGTAACCCGTAAGATCTTTCAAGAATTTTATTGATTGAGATTGGTCCTAGAGGTTACAATGGAAAGGCATATACATTTAACAAAAGATTTTCTTTTTTGATACCAACAGTCCAACATTTAAGAAAAGATGATACAAAGTGTACTGGTTGTTAAAAAAAAAATATGGGAATTAAATTTTGGCATTGCCTAGGGACAATCACATGGGCTTGTTGTATACATGTAGTGAGTGTTAGAGCATTCCATTTGTTATGGAGACAGGTACAAAATGATTCTCACTTTGATAGAGGATTAATTAAAGCAAAGCATGTTAAGAAAGGTGATTGGATTGGAGCTATGGCAATGTTCCCATGCATGAATAACTTTATATCAAGTCATGAAATATATAAATTAGTACAAAGTTGCTGAGGTTGAGTTTCTTAGAACCTCATTGTAGAATTTGGATATTTATTAGAATCATATTGATTTCTGAGGTGGACATGGCTGACATATGGGGGCGAAAAAAATTTTGCTGATTAAATAATGCTACCTCATTATCTACAAGGTCATGATCTCATCAAGGAATTTTAAGTGTTCTTTCCGTGATTATTTGGTCTTATAATCTTATTGGTGCCTTCAATTTCAGCTTCAAAAAATAGAATATAATTTGTGAAGTGACTTTTCATCGTTTGGAACATTCAAAAAAGAGAGCAAACAATCAAACAAAAACACAAATAATAAAAAGCAAGAAAACAAAAGAAAAAGAAAAAGGAGATAGCTTTGGTGTTGAGACAGATAATGTAAAAAGATATAGTTTTCCTTTCATTCTTGAAAATGACCCTAGCTCTTAAGGAATTCTTTGAGATTGAATTCTTCAAAATCTCTCTCTCTATAGCTAGCTAGCTGTGGAAGACTAACATAACTTTGGAGGAAATTGAATTCTAAGGTGTGGTCCAATTGAGATTGAGTGGAATTAGCTTAGCTAGAGAAGCTGACAAGTTGGATATTTATGTGGGGAAATCATTGTCATGAGAAGGGAAATGCTGGTTTTTGGTCGGTTTTAGTTTGCATATGGACCATGTGGCACGAGGAAGAATTTACAAAATCAAGCAAAATTGAGACCATAGTACTGGAAAAAGCTAGAATGTGCGTCTTAAGGCCTACACACTACATCCATCACCTTTGGTATGGTTGGGTTGGGTGCTAGAAATTAATGTACCACTACTTTTACGTTTATGATTCCAAGTTGTCGCTTGCAAGCTAGTACCTCCATATACATTGCCTATTAGCCATGTGTCTGTAGGCAATATTAGACAAGTGCAAATTATTGGTGCACTAACATATACATATGTTGTGTACTATAATACCAGAGAATGTTCTCACAAGCACATTTTGGGCTTAACATGACCTCATTCCCCGTGCCCTAGCCTTGGAAAAACAACATAATTGCACTCAAAAGATGTGGGGAATTTCAGGGATAAAAAGAAGAAGAAATTAAGAGAACAAAATTAGATGGCTAAATTACTAGTGTAGAAAAACATACCAATATTGGGTGTAAATAACCCATTACAAGATAAAGTTTATAATGCAATTAGATAGCACTTTAGTGCCTATTTGGCGTAGCTTATTTGTTAGCCTTTTTAAATAAGTTTGAAAAGACTATACTTTAAAAAAAAAAAAATTGAATTTTTTTTAAATGCACTTTGAAAAGGTACAATTTATAGTCACATTAGTAAGTAATTTTGACAAGTTTGTCACTCCATACATGTTAGGCAAGGCTATCAATAGGTTGGTTTGGGTCGGGTTTGGGCTCCACCTAAACTCAATTTGATCCTGATGGGTGGTAGAATAGAGGACTTGCTATCGACAAGTAACATTAGCGGGTCAGATCAAGTCGGTTCTTTCATAGGTCGAGTCAATTTCTGTCAAAACCAACAGATCCTGCAGTGATCAAGATTCCGTTGAAAAATAGCAAAGATCCGGTGAGGTCTTGCTAGATATGAGGGAAATCTTTCCGAATCTAGTGAGATACATCTCAACAAATTGGCTGAGATCTCGCCAGATTTAGTGGAAATTTCACAAAATTTGGCGAGATCTTGCTAAGATTTTGCCTAATTTGGCAGATCTCGTCGAAGTTTCCTAGGGTTTTTGGTCAGGTCAGTTTGCTTGGGTTTTAAAGGAAAGAAACTGAGACCTGACTTACCAAAATCGGGTTCTGAAGGCACCTATCGCCATAGCTGCCTGATCGAATCTGTTTCAGCTCAGGTCCATTGGACACCCGTAATGTTGAGCTCTAATTCAGCACAACTTTTTACAATTGCCACTATACATAAAGAAAATAATAAGATAGTTAATTTAAAACACTTTAAGTAGAAAATTTTGTAATGAGTTGAATGCTTTAATTGTTATGGAATACTATCCACTCAAATTTAAGTAGAGAAATTTGTATTCATCCCTAAGCAAATACATTAGAAGGAAATTGTAGGCAAATGAGGCAGATAGTCAAAAATTAGGTAACAGCCCTTTTATCAATGATAAAAAAAATCAAATAAAATAACATAAGAGTTAGGCAAAAACCGGCGCTACGAAGCCCCTAGTTGGTTCAGCTCTAACAACTAGAATTGAGAATTAAGGTCCCACCCCACCTCCCCAAACTTTTTCATTCTCTTTCCCCACAACCATTCACAAACTTTGGAAAAAATACGTACATTTTACAGTTCCATAAGCATCCATACTTTCTACTTAAAGAAATGTATTCCATGCAAAACCATTAATTAATTCACTTCGATCTCCACATTTGCATATATATCTCCCCGTCTATATTGCCCTAATCAACTTTTTTTATTTATTTTATTATTCCCAATTAAATTTGAAATTAAACCTTCATTCCTATGTTGTAGTGTAAAGCTCAATATCACTATGCATGTTCCACATGCAAAAGATTATAATTTTTAAATCATCTTCGAATAAGTTTAATTTCTTAACTAAAAGTATAAAAGAGAAACTATAATAAAGAGACAATAAAAAAAACGAGTAATTTGTAGTGCGTGACACTATACCATATCATATATATTTCCATGATCAGCATCCAAACTCCTTTTGTCGATTCCCCAAATACGAATATCGGATGAAGTGGTAAAAAATCAGTAGTTTAAAAAATTTTGACTACTACATCATAAATACACTATACTTAAATGTAGGCTTCTTTTCTAGTAGATAGAATAATTCTCGATCTTAATGTTTTTTTATTCAAACAAGACAAAGATTCCCTTGGTGGGGTTGAAAGACTTGGAAAAAAGAATCATGATTCCCCTCAAACCTTTTATGCCCACATAGATAGTAAATTGTGTCCCAAACACCATGACCCCAATGTATACTTAGGTCCCCCCTTTTTACCTACACCCACACCCAAACATTCCCATATAATCAAGGATACAAATTTTTTTCAATCTTTCTAATAAATTATTAAGATGATATGTTGTTATTAAAACATCGCTTTCATGTTTATTACTGAAACAATTTTATTATGCACCAATCACAGTCTGTCAACTCATCAGTATGAAAAGTAAAATTTTTTGTTTCAGCATTCGATTCATGCCATACTCTCACCTATATATATAGCCTACTCAACCTCCTTGCTGGTCCATCCCCAAACTAAAACAGACAGCTCATACACATATATTCTCACCCATCTTCCCCTCTCTCTCTCTCTAATTAGCTAGCAATTCTCACAAAGTATGTCTGGTGTTTGGGTTTTCAAGAACGGTGTGCTTCGCCTAGTTGAGAACCCAGCTGCTGAATGCTCAAGTTCTCGTCGCAAAGTGCTAGTTCACTCTCCTAGCAAAGAGGTCATTACATCTTATGCTGCTCTTGAGCGCAAGCTCTTGTCACTTGGTTGGGAAAGGTATTACGACGACCCTGACCTCTTACAGTTTCACAAAAGGTCCACTGTCCACCTCATCTCTCTCCCAAAGGATTTCAACAAGTTCAAGTCCATGCACATGTATGATATCGTCGTGAAAAATCGCAACATGTTTGAAGTACAGGACATGCAGTGCTAGTGCTAATGGTGCTGATGGTGCTAGCTTGTTATTCATGGTGTGCTATATATATAGCTCGTGTGTGTGTGTGTGTGTGTGTCAATGTAATTTCTTAATTTGGATCACTTGCTTGTTTGTTTGTGTTGCAAACTGTTTTTACTTTGATTTTTGTCAGTCTAATTTAGTTGGTCTATGATTTTACATATATGGGTCCTTTTTCAGATGATGGAATAGGTCAAGTTTGCGCTGATTAAGGTAGGGGGAGCTGATTTAGTATAAGGGTCTGGTTGGTGAGTAATAGATGTGTCATGGTTCTGTAAATTCTTAAGTGTCATTTTGCAATGGTATTTTGGTTTTTTGTGTAACTTTTGCTCCACTACTGTAGTCCAAATCCGTTTCTTTTTGGTTTGTTTTCTTTTCTTTTTCTTCTGGAAGCCATTTTGGCTGAGATGACATTTCTTTTCCAATGTGCCCTAGGATAGCAATGGGGGCAATGACACGTCCCAAAAATATCTATTATATAGTTATAGTTATTCTACCTAGTGTTTTCATTTTATGTTCCACCAACTATAATAATACATTATGTTGGTTATATTATAAAAAGGAAAAAAAAAAAGATATGTATTGGTGGAACATAATTAAATAAGAACCCTCACAATGAAACAAGCAATTTTTATTCAATAAGAATCTAGTCCAAATATGCCTTGCTAGATTTAACGAGAAAAGAAAAGAAATTTTTGGAACGAGTAAAAGAAATGTGGCTTTAACATTAGCCATGAAGATTGGAGAGGTTTCTTTTTTCTTTTTCATTTTTTTTTCTTTGCCTCACAGCAATGAAGAGGTTCGAATATTGGTGACACATGAAGGATTGTTGGAGGGTAAGAAGTAAATTCATGTGAAGCCAGCCATTTTTGCTTTGTTTAAACAAAAAGCTAGCCGAGTCGATTCTTAAACAAAAACAAAAAACTAAAAACAAAAGTTTGGTACTGTCTTGTGTTTATATCCAAGTGGACAAATCTATCTTATTCGTATGGAAAGGGAGTTTTGATCGTATAAAATCATTCAAAATACCAAAAAGCCTGCATTATCTGAAATAAGTGAAGGCAATCTCTAAATTCTCTGTAATATTTTCCTGGGTCAAAACTGGAATGGAATGTGAACAAGAATTAGACAAGAATAGTTTTGTTTTTTACCTGTGAGATTTGGAGCAGCAAGATCTTTAATTCTAGATAACCCAAAATAGAAGTTCCTTCTAAAATTAGAAAGGGACAATTTATCTAAAATAAAAGGACTCTAGGTCATATTGACACTGTGCTAGCCCATGCTCAGGAAAACAGTATAGACAATAGCCTTATGGCATTGCCAGCTGGAGCAGAACTCCAAAAAAATTTAATCCTGCTGAGCTGACAATTAAATTTCTGTCATTAATTTCGTCGAAGACTTATAATACTCGGCAGTAGCACTTAAATTTTTTTTTTTTTTTTTTTTTGAGTGTGCTTAAAATTATAAAATTTCTTTTGAATAACACTGCATCTGCATGTATATATAAATCATTAAAAAACTATGTTTAAGTGTGAGTTTGGATACCTGCAGAGTTTGAGTTTTGTCTGCGTTTTTTTGTTGGGTCTTGTGCATTATTTATGGGATCTGTAAGTACCGAAAAACGTATATCTAACTTTAAAACTAAGTTCCACGGCACTATTCACACATTTAAAAATTATTTCGCTATAGTATTTTTAGTTTTTAATTTTTAGCAATAAGCGATATCCAAATACACCATAAATTTACATAATATAATGCTGAGGTTTTTTTTTTTTTTTTTTTTTTTTTTTTTTTTTTTTTTTTTTTTTTTTTTTT